>NC_041028.1:387500-457500 GCF_900634625.1 Parambassis ranga | reverse complement strand
ATAACTCAGCAGATGATCAGAGCACTAGAGGCTATTCTGTTGGACCAAAACTTTCCGTCAGTCCTCCTTTGTGGATGTCGTGGGTTCTGTACTCAAAATCACAGGCATAGTTGGAAATAAGGTGTTTTCTTTATATTTTGCTAGTCTGAAGGGAAAACCATAATAAAAACACTTAAGGTTTTAGTCTAAGTTCTTCAGTAACTCACAGAATGTTCATGTACATGTAGGAACTGTTACCTGCCCTGTAACCAGGTTCAGACTCACCCAGAGGAGCCACAGCACCCTCTGTTAAACCTGTTGCCCCCCACTGGGCTGGATTAGTTACATCCTTTTACACAGGTACAGTATTTGATACCCGTCAAGCTTAGAGAATCTGTTCACAGAAACACTGTCATTCCCACATTCATATGAACATTACCCTCTATTATACTATATTGAATATATTTAAACCACAGGGAAACCCCGGCCCGTTTTGCAGCCTGCTTCCCCGTCAGGATGCCTCAGCACGACAACACATCGCGTCCCGTGAGCGGAGCACAATGTAAGTATATAAGTATGAAGTTATGTGTAAAGCCACCAAATGTGCACCGTTGATTGCCACAGATACCACAGTGAATACTAGAAAGATGATATGTATTCGGAGCATGAGCGAGCTGTGCACTGACGGAGCTGCTCCGTCACAGTGTAACGTGGTGTTCCACAGGGCTCAATCGTTGATCCCCTCCTATTCTCCCTATAGATGAAATCACAGAAAACAATGATTTCATCATGCCGTGCTGTCTGAGCAGGTCAGAGCAGCTGAAGTGTGACTAGATGCATTATCCCGGCACTTTAAGCAGACTGCCTGCAGCATGTTATATGCTCGAATGAGTCCTGCTCTTCATCTTTTAATCATAGTCATTTCAGATTTCTCAGAGATTCAATAAGCAGGTGCATTTAATCTGGTTAATACAATAAGTAAATAGCTGTGAGACCCCCTGGGGTTTAAAAGTAAATATTTATAACACCGGGAAGATTTTTCTGCCTTTTTATTATGAGTGAAAGTTAAGATTCCGCCCCAGACTCCGATAACTTCTATGAACTCATTAAAAAGTAGCCATTAAATGCTGCATCTGTACGTTCATTTCTATTCAGCATGCAGGGCTCTAACTGTGACTGAGATCCCGGTCTCTCTCTTCATTATGCTGAAATATTGCAGAATTGTTTTAAGAGGACCACAGTATAATTTCTGTATGGAAGCATCAAGTCTGAAGCATTAAAGGAAACTGATTGTTCCATATGTCTCCTATAATTACGGCTGTGGTCGATTTTCTTGGACTGTTGTTGCTCCTAATGACTTCCTTGACGAACCCCCCACCCTCCCACAGTCCGCCTGCACCAAAGCTCAGCATTTATCCAGGTTCTCTATACCTCGTTAGCCACTGCTAATCCTGCATGTATCCCCATAATTTAACACCTTGAATGATAATGAGGCCCTGATTATGCTTTCATACATGTTCCAGTGTTCACAGTGGTCTGCTCGCACAGAACAGCATATTAATCAACCAAATGAATGATCATTTCTTCTGCAACAGGAAGTGCTTATTCTGCTCTGAACTGTAGGATTTGTTTACCGCGGTTTTTGTGCGTTTTTCTGGTTAATGGAACAGACGGGGTGTCCTCAGTCTCCTGCAGACAAAAGTAACTTCCTGCAGCGCAGCAGAGAAGAAGAAAAGCAATTATTGGAGGCAGTGGCCAGCCACATATGATGATGATGACGATGATGAACGATCCAAATAAATCTACCTTTGGCTCTGAGACAGCAGCACATAGGCAGCCGGTATCGTCCTGCAATTAATCTCTATAATCTCAGTCTATTCAATGTAAAGATGCTGTTGGTAATGTTGATTACTTGCTTTGTTGTTGACAGAGTTTGCACTTCTTCTCCTGCGATAAGCTTCAGTTTGTATCAGGTTATGAGGCTGATTAATATCGAACAATATTGTTGGAATGCACCACATAATCCACACACACACACTCACACCCTGTTGTGGACAACAATGTTTTCCAATTGGATTTCTGAGCTGATCCTTTGATGAGACTCGGCCCCGTTTCATTGATCTCATGTTATCTCACATTGGAAACCTGTGGACTGGACAAAAGTTTTGTTACCAAACAAAACAGGAAGGCAAACCTCAGGTCTCTTTACGTATGCTAATGAATCCTTTTCTCCCTCATGCTCCTTCCCTGCTTGAACCTTCACAGTGTTGCTAACAGCATCTGAAACAAGTTGGAGTCACATCACCTTTTTGATTAACAATCAAACACCTGTTAGCATCACTAATAAATAAAATTCACACTTGGAATGAATCATCATCATTAACACAGATCCATTGTTTTCGAGTCTTATGCCTCCTATGGTGACAAAAAAACATCTTTGTTTGGCATTATTTCAAAAGTTCTTAAAAAGACGGCAGAAATGGTCTAAGATTAACCCTAACCCTGACATTAACCCATCGTGTGATCAGTCCGCCATCATCAGGAAGACATAATAACAGCTAAAGATGGCGCCAACAGAGAGAAACAGTTTCTTATTTAAAGAACCTAAATGCAACTCCTAACCTTAAAGGTCGGGTAGGAGATCTCAGTCTGATGCTCTTTTTGTTTAATCAGTGTAACTTCTCTTTACAGTCCGATAGCAGCCGATTAGTTCGGCAGTTTCTCATTAAAACGAAGAATATGAATCATCTGAAGCTATAAAACATAAAAACATCATCAATCCTCCGGGTGGACCCTGTAGGAGGATTGGCTGGTTGTCACTCTCTTCCTGCTCTGTGCACAGAGAGGTACGTGCATGATGGCCGAAGTCACAGACCGCAGCTCGTCTTCAGGTGATGCGTCCATGTGATTGGAGGCGTGGCTTCAGGGTGAGCTCCGAGAGAAAGGGGTGTGTGTTTACTTTGAAATCTGGCTGACTCTCACTGAGTTTTAAAACCTCCTCCCCTACCTTTAATGCCTACTCCCAGCTGCAGGTGGCATTGACTGCATTCATTCATTCACTCATTCATCACTCCAGTGTGTATTGTCTAACCTGTGCAGATTTAGAATAGCACCTTAACAATATAACAGATAAATGCAACACCAGCTTGCATAACAACAACAGTAACTTGCAACCTGCCATGTTTACCCTCTAATGTATGATGTCAGCTCTTTATTCTTTCTCTTCCTCCCCTCCTTCCCTTCTGTCCTGTCTTACCCAGCTGACCATCAGCCAGTGGGTCCCCCTTATGAGCCTGCTCAAAGTTTCTTCCACCATCAACATCAAGATCTGGGTTTCTAAGACTGGGGACACACTACCACAGATTATGAAGAGACCAGGAGAAGGACACACTAACAGTCTGACTCCAGCAGATTTTTGTATGATGATGAGTCACGCACTTAACAGCTGCTCCTGATGAGGGATCACAGACTTGTCAAACCAACTAAACACAACTGAACGCACCAAACTCTCACGATGCCGGCGGTTTACAAACAGACTAAAAACTGGATCAGACTGCCAAAATCTGCATCTCCCTCCTGTTTTCTGTAAAGCACGACTTCATCAGTGCACATCTGTGATTCTACTATTTGCAGAGCAAACATCGTCTCCTCCAAACCTGCCGCTGACTCGTTTGAGCAGCATGTGTATGAGAGAGGAATTACAATCAAGCTGTCATCACCTCCAGGCCAATTGTACTGGTAATTGTGAGAGGATGACAACGGGCTGGCCAGCATTACGCCTCATCTTCCTTTGGCTAGTTCAGCACCTGCACCTTCTCTCCCTGACAGCCTCAGCAGGAATGATTGATGCCTGAAGGCCTCTGGTGATGATGTGTGTGTGCGTCTGTGTGTCAGTGCCAAGCTGCTGCATCCATCCCTGTTGAAGCTCATTTTTGGACACAACCGTCACTGCACACATTAGGGATGTTTTCCCTTATAGGTCAACCATCTGTGGACACGGCGTGCAGATAAACAGGGGCTGCAGACGATCACCTTTAGGGGAGGATTTCTGAATCTGCATTGTTAAGCTGATGCCTGATGGAACATACACTATGTGACCAAAAGTGAATGAACACATGCTCAGCTGCTGGTCTTTAGTCTTTTAGTTGCAAATGTGGGAAACCTTAGTGCTGCCGTCTGCTAGATCTGCAGCAGTTTTTGCATTGTTGTCTGATTTCTTGCATACATCCATTTTCTCCAAACACCCTCAGCTCATCTGAGGCCTTCTCCTGGTTCAGCATGTTCGGAACACCCCACCAGGGAGGTGTTCAGGGGGCCATCCTAACCAGATGCCTGAACCCGGAACAGCAACTCTACCTCCTCCTATTCTTTAGGTCCCTATACCCTCAGCTCGTGATAGGTGAGGGTAGGAACAGCCTCTCCTTTTGGCTCAGCTCTTTCTCCACCCAAACTGCCCTGAGCAGAGCTTATACTGCTGCAGAAGTCACACCCATCCATCTGTCCACCCCCCACTCTCAACAAGACCCTGTGATTCTTGAACTCCTCCTTTTGGGGAAGCTACTCCCCCAACCCAGACTGATGATCTATTATATTATATGATTAATGAATATATTCTAACATTTTAAGGACAAACCAGTAGAAAATACCCTGAAAATTCCATTCAGCTTTTAGAGCGTATCTTGAGGATATTAATATAACTGATCTTCCCGTCTGGTGGAAGAACATGGCTGTGCTGACACATAGTGGTCAGGTGTCCACATACTTTTGTCCATAGAGTGTAGATGTGTGGTAACAGGCTGTAGAGTTGATAGAAAACTACAATCTTTCATAAATATAATCACACATTGTGTGACTGAACCTCAGCTCAGCAGGCCTTTACTCACACACGTCATAGGAGTACCATTAGAGAAAACACCTGAGCTTTTCCTTGTTTGTTGTTGATAATCTCACACATTTGCCTTGTGTATGTTGACCTGAATGCACAGCAGTATACTCAGGTCTTTATCCTCTTTGTATGCAACACACGCACACACACACGCACACAGCTCTTTTAGCTCCAAAGAATTTTAAACCTCCCAATGTCCTGATACTACTGCATTTTTCATTGGTATTTTAAGCAAAGAGTTGTGAGGTCTTAGAAGTCAGCTGGCATTAATTCCTCTGAGGCGGAGGGATTCAGCTTCTCCCTGGAAAGAGGCTTAAAAGAAAGTTCTACGGCTTCCAAATGACGACGTTTCTCACACTTATTTTTTTTATCTTCTTTTAGTGGACGGCAGAACAATAGATAATTGAATATGTTTAATGTGCAATTATCCATTTAATTTAAACATCTTGCAGAGAATTCATTTTCTTACTTGTGCAAATAACCAACCAGGGACTAATTGTCTCATTGTTCTCTCTGTGTGTGCAGGTGTATACATAATACATCAAGTCAAGAGGAGGTACAAGAAGACTATTAAAGCAGCAAAATGCTGTGGAAGAAAAACATGAAATTTAATGTTTTTTGTTTTTCAGACTACCATGACAGCAAGGTGGAGACATGAGAAACCAGACATGAACAGAGCAGCATTAACGAGGCAAACAGCATAAATTAACCGGAGCATTCTGGCGGTGCTGAGGTCTAATGTTCATGTTTAAATGAGCTTCTCCATTCGCATCACGTTTATTCTGGCTAGCTTTGAGAACCAGCGATTAGCGTGCGTGTTGCGGTGTGACGAGGTTTGAACAAAGCTGAATTTCTGGCACATGGAGACAGCCGCCATCTGGGGCGAGCTGACATCCAGGACGAGCCGGGACAAGCCGCGCTCTTTGCAGAAATCCAGAGCCTTCCTCGTCAGCTGCGAGCCCAGGCTTTTCCGTCGCCACGAAAACTCCACGACCACCGGAGACATCTCACCGTAACTCCCGTCCCCGGCGTACTCCAAGCCTTCGTCCACCACCCCTCCATTCCAGTCTTCAAACCTCTCCATGTCCTCCTCTCCTCTCTTCCCCAGCACCGCCACCATCCCCACCACCTTGGACTGGCCGTTGACGTCCACCTCTGCCACCCAGAAGCCGTTATCTGGGTTTTCCAGGTAGGTAGTTTGAATGTCAGCCATGTCTGTGCTTAGCCTCTTCAGCATGTAGCCCTCATAGATATCGTGGCAGCAGTAATAAATGAGGCCGGCCCAGGCGCTGCCAAAGAGCAAAGCCTGGAAGTAGGAGCTGCCTCCGAGCACGTAGCCGGCCATGCAAATGCTCAGCGCGATACCAACGTGGTCCGGATGGCTCATGGCCCTGAAAAAGGCCGGGTAAACATGTTCAAGGACGCCATCGCTAAAGATTGACGTGACCACGTGTTGATCCGAGGGTCTGTAGTCCCGGATGGAGAATTGAGCTGAAAGAAACAGAGAGGGGAGGGGGGAGAGCTCAGTGAGGCTAATCTGCCTGTTGTTGCAATCAGGAATTCCAGCTGCATTTCACAATGGGCTCAATGTGCTCACGTAACCTGCTGAACACTGAATGACAGGCTCCAGGTTTACAAACGCTGAGACTCACATTATGTAGTAAAAAGCTTCATGTAACCGGCAGCTTATTATGACGCCACAGTGGACTATTATTAAATCGCTTCTTAAATAGCATTTTTATTCATAGCAACGAATGTGTCTATTGAGGTTTGACCTCATTTGTAATCGGTCATTATCAACTCCAACATGGCCTATAAGTGTCCATGATGGAGTCAAAGTGCTACATTTGTGCAGAACTTTTGCTTGGTTTGTCCTCATTCAGAAGCCTGCTGCATCACAGCAGCATAACAAAAAGCCACCTCACTTCAGAATCTCCTTCAAATATGGCCGACAGATGCAAAGGGTGCAACAAGGGCCCAAGCAAACCTTTCGCGACAAAGATTTTTCCTTTCAAGGTTGCACAAGCACAACTCTGACGGCCAAGAAGTATTTATTATAAACATTTTTATTATAAACTGCCTGTTGCTAAGCAACACACATGGCATTCTGTGACAGGAAGTCAGACCTTTGCAGATGATAGATTGAACGTAGACCCTTGACTGTCTATATGGACCAACCTTCTGCAATGCCACCCACCCATTTATATCTATGTTGGGTCAGTGTGGGAGCAGGCCGTGTGAAAAGTGATCACACCCTAATTATGTGCAGTATAATTAAGCCTTAATATAATTAACTCAAGCCAGTTATATTAAAATGCTCCCCTGTGCAGTTTGATTTAAAAAATGTTTATTTCTGCTGTACAGTTGGACATTTGAACGTAGAGGTCTATGGGGATTGACTCACTTTTGGAGCCAGACCCCTAGAGGCCATTTTGTGAACTGCAGTTTTTAACACTAGTTTATTCATTTCTTAAACCTGAAGGTTGGAGCTTGATCGGGGCACAGCTGTTGAACATGCAAGAAGCCACTGTGACCTTTGAGCACCACATTTGTTCTTTATTGAACACTTTTGCCAAATTTGAAGAAATTCGTTGCACAATAAAAATAAACCCAGCAAAAAAATAAATTGATTTTCATGGTTAGTTTAGATCCTTCAACATATTAATAAAACCTGACTTTTAGTGACCTGAGTTGAACACGATGATTATATTGTCGCTGAAAAACTGGAATTCAACACACTCAGGTGTCTAATCCTGAGGCAACAAACAAACAAAAGGTCAAAACGTCACAAAAATGTTAGCGCTGCCATTCATCTGCAGCCTCTCTAACTGTAAGGAGAAGAACAAACAGAACTTACTGTTACTTTTCTGGGCCATGCCGACTCTTTCCCCCTCGTCACTCGCTCACTCTGAAAGACTTAACGCTGCTGCTGCTCTGCCTGGACTTAAGCAACAGATTCTGATAATCAGCCGTTCACAAAAGGGATTGAAACTAGTCTGAGCATGCTCACCTAGGACCACACACACACACACACACACACACACACACACACACACACACACACACACACACACACACACACACACACACACACACACACACAGAGCGTTGACCTTCAGTGACTTTGAAGCATAACTACTGCTGATTGTATCAAATATTGAAGAAATTTTAGTTAAGATTGAGATCTGAGGCAGCTTTAATTGAAATGAATCACAGCGTTACTTTGATAATGAAACACACAGGATTTTTTTCTTTACTTAATTACCTCAGTCAACAGAGTAAAGAAGTCTATCATTGGATTTCTCAGGGAGGATGAGCACAGACCCAGAATATATTAAGTCAGACAGCTGAGCAGAATGTGAACGCAGGGTCTGTTCCAGCACTCCGCAGATATTTCCAAGAATAAAATGTTCTTATTAACCTCTTTTTCCGGCTGTTTCATTCCCTTTCCTTCCCTGTGATATTAGCTGAGAGTAAAAATGAACATCCCCTGGCCCTGAGCGTGTCCTGTGGTGTTGTCATTGACGGTGTCTGCTGTGATAACCCGATGGCCCTCTGACATGATTCAATTTGTTCTGCAGAGACATGCCTTTACACCCGTTTAAATCAATAGAGCTGCCTCATGAATTTATGAGTGCTGGAAGGTCGAGCATGTCAGGAAGCTTCTAACACCATTTTACTTCCTGAAGGATGAACCCTGCACGTGAACCCGACCCCAGCGGCGCTGTAATCACATCTGGTGAGCATGTGTTTACAGTGAGAGGCGCTCTGATGGAAATGAACCGTAATATTATATTTAGTGGTAAAATAACTTCCTGTGTTGATGATTCTGATTTCAGAGTTATATATTATAACACAGAGGTTTGACTCACTTTTACCCCCCAGAGGCCGTGGGGAGGAACTGCAGTTTGACACTAAGAGCTTCATTTCTCAGGTTGTTGTTGCTGCTTGGTTAGAACCATTACTTGAATTAAGCGGTTGCATTAATCAAGTCACACTTGACATGGTGCCTGAGTCATGGCTTGCTTCAGTACATAATACTCCATAATTGCAGGTGATATAAATCTGACTTGATAAAAGCAGGTAAGAGTGCTTCAGAGCTGATTGCACATTGTTTTGAAACAACAACAAAAAAAGTTGCCCTGGAAACTAACTGCTGTCGACAAACTACACGCTCTGATTCTAATGGACCCCTGAGACGCGTGCATTCTTATTCACGGACATGTACTCGCACAGAGTTTGAACAGGAAAGAGCCTGTGCTTGTCAAAGAAAGACGACATTAAGGGATTAAAGCGTTACATTATTGAGACTTCCCCGGCCGGCCATCACTGCAGCATACACGCCTCGCCACACACGCTGAGCTAAACCGCTCCCAGCAGACTCCTGTTTACCAGCTTTCATCATCACGCCGATGCTTTGGTTCTTGTATAGAATGTACAGTGCAGACAGGATTCGGACACTTACATGTTTTTGTGCTCAGAGCATGAAGCTAGCATCTAGCTGACTTTGAGTAAAGGATGTAAACGGCCTTGATTTGACACACTGAGCCAGCAGGCGGCCATGTTGGCCCATCAGTGAGACTCTGGGATCTAGTTTTTAATGGCGCCTCCTGCTTCTGCTGGCACTGACACCTGACCACGTGATATCATCAGTACAGTCAGATGGTTTAACCTGATTGGCTGTTGAGCTTTGCAAACTAGTGCAAGAGAGAACATACAAAACTCACTGAATGATGAAGAAACTGAAGCAAAACTGGTGTAAAGCTACTTTGTTCATACTCCGACTGTAGCACTTCCTGTTTCCCTTTTTTGAACCACAAATACAGACTACTGCCACCTGCTGGTTGGTAGGGTTATTTCCTGTCATGCAGATCTCATATTTTTTGCATGATTGTAGCCAAGATTCTAATACTGTCAAACAGTGACATTTCTCTGACCAAATATTGAACATGCAAAAATGGCACTAAATTTTCTGTATAGTAAGAAATCATAGAAACGGGCATAGCTTCAGGCAGCGTCATCAGGAACCGTAAACCTCTGTATATAGCACGTCTGAAGGATTTTTGGCACAGTGTAAATAAAACATCTGAAATAATACAGTATGAAAAAACTATGGGCAAAGCTTTTGTTTCTGAAACTCCAAATAAAACCAAAGAGGAGCTCGAGTGGAGCAGCGCTGGGCGGCAGTCACAGAGGCAGGACGCAGGAAGAGCACACGCTTGTCGCTCAAATCAGTCTCCTCCAACACTTCATGCATAGTTTTAAGTCCTTTTATAATTAAAACAAGTGCAACTTATCAACTACGACCAGGCTTTGAGCCAGGCTGTAAACATTTTAACAGGGCAGTCAATGGGAAACGATCTCATGACAAAAAGCATGTCATTAACAGTTCTTTGATCGTTTGGTGTATTTCTATAAAGGTAACATAATCTAAAAACTTTTTGTGTGTGTTAATCCACATTACCATTAATGGTAACTGATCATTAAGAGAAAAACATTTATGTGCCACTCTCGGTCTTCAGGTTTCTGCACAAACATCGTTCACGGTGCCTGGAAGTGAATCTCTCATTCATGTTTTGTTTTTCAATCACAAAGAGCTGCAGAGTAATTACACAGAGGAAGCAGGGAGCACACCCTGCTCTGCTTGTCTTGTAACACTGCTTTTAGATTATGAGAGATAAGAAAACATAATGAAAGTCGGCAATCACAACAGGCCCGAGAGGGCTGGAAGGATGTCTCCTCACAAATCTGGCTTTATGATAATCTCCCTTCATCACAATGCAAGTCATGCATCCTTCACAGCAACCGCGAAGACACTTCACCGGCAGACAGACGTGAATGTCTCATCTCACAGAGAGAAGCACCGGTGATTTTATCCTGACAGAAACACAGTCCACAGTGCTCTGCATTCAGACAGCAGGCACGTGTCGCAGGATGATCAGTGCTGGACAAAGCTTCACGACAAAGCTCACACACATCTAAAAGATAATAACCCCACACATATGACATGAATCATGAAGCTCATGCAGAACATGAATCTGCACGTTTTGGTCTCTGCAATGGTGCAAAGTTACAGAATGTTTTTTGGCTGTAAACATGTTCTTTGCTGCGTACAGTTGGACATTCTAACATGGGAGTCTCTGAGATTAACTTTTTAACACCTGTGCTGGGGCCTCATGTCTCCGTCCTGGAGGTTTGTGCTTGGGCTAAAGCTGAAGCAAGCAGCAAACAGGCTCGACTAACTCTCAGCCTTCTTTCTCAGGCTTCTTTCTGCTAACAGGACGTTTTCCCTGCCACTGCTGCCTTAACTGCTTGCTGGGGGGGGGGTAGTGCTGAAAACTATATGGTCAAAAGTATGTGGACAGTCATCCGTCACCTGTGTCCACCCGTCAAAGCATTTATAAAGTCAGATTATAGGTGATGGGGTCAGGATGGGGGAGTTCTTTCACAACAAACTGGGAAGATTTGTGCGGACAAACACACAGAGTTATTATTTAAATCCACATTCCAAGCCCTGAAGCTGCGACCGTCAGTCAATGAATTATTATTTCTTTTATTTTATTGCTCACAGTCCTGCCACCTGCAGAAGTTCTCGGATGACTCTGCCATTGTGGGCTGTACCAGCAGAGGTCGGGAGGCGGAGTATATGAGTGTGGTGGACAGCTTCGTGGAGTGGTGCGGACAGAACCACCTGCAGCTGAATGTCACAAAGACAAGAGAGCTGGTGGTGGACTTCAGGAAGCACCAGACACTCCCAAACCCGGCCAGCATCAAGGGTACCAACGTGGACATTGTGGACAGCTACAAATACCTGGGTGTCCACATTGACCACAAACTGGACTGGTCCACAAACGCAGAGGCAATATACAGGAAGGGACAGAGTCGCCTGTATCTACTGAGGAGACTCAGGTCCTTTAACGTCTGCCAGACCATGCTGCAGATGTTTTACCACTCGGTGGTCTCCAGCGTCATCTTCTACGCTGTAGTGTGCTGGGGCAGCAGGATGAAGACGGCCGACACCAACAGACTCAACAAGCTCATTAGGAAGGCTGGCTCGGTGCTGGGAGTGGAGCTGGAGTCTGTGGTGGAGGTGACGGAGAGGAGGATACTGAGGAAACTCCTCAGTATTCCTAACAACACGTCTCACCCCCTGCACGACACACTGCTGTCCTACAGGAGCACATTCAGTGGTAGACTGAGACTACGAGGAGCAGCACAGAACGCCACAGGAGGTCCTTCCTGCCAGTGGCCATCAGACTGTATAACTCCTCCCCTTTCTGTAGGGAGAAGCGCTAGATAATCATGTCAGGCATCACTGTCATTCCCTCCACTTGTCTATATTTATGTTTACTTAGCACCTTACATCTCCATATTGTATCCATGTATCATATATTGTGCTCATACTGCGTACTGTACTCTGATTTTTGGATTATAGTGACACTTATACTCTGTACTTAACTGCATTTAATGCAACTTGATACCTCTGGCACAAAAATTTCCTTCGGGATTAATAAAGTTTTATCTTATCTTATCTTATCTTATCTATTATTAGTCTGGAAACAGGAACGATTTCAGGATATTTTCTACTGATTTGTCCAAAAATGTCAGAATACACTGATGATAATAATCAATCAATAATGCAAACAGCCATCCCGTAGACTGCTGCATCAAGATTTCCACATTTTCAACTGAAAAGAGACAAACTGAAGCTGCACAAAGTGTCCCTTTACTTTTGGTCACAGAGTAGCATGCAGAGATTCTTATAGAATCCTTGTTTGGGGACATTGGACCCCCGTTTGTACTGAACCTGGCTGTGCAGGCTGTGGTCTGGGACATTGTGGTACATCTAAGCCCTGATCTTGATAATTGTCTGATCCAGGCCTCGGGTGTTAATCAGTGATTCAGTATTCATACTCCGACGTGTGGCATTCAGATTCAGACTTTAGGCCGGCGGGTGGGTCGAGCCTTTTATCATCAAAACAAACTCTTTGAGCTCGAAAAGAAAAAGTTCTTTCTTATCATTTCCACGTTCACTGTGAGCAGCTGGTTGTGTTGCATTGTTAGAGACCCTTTGGCATTAAGTGAACGTGCAGGCTGCAGCGTCAGGAAACCTTTTAAATCACAGCGACTGACGTACGAAGGCTGCTGCCAAATGGGGCCAAGGCTTTCATTCATGAGCCTGATATTGCCTATCGTAGTCTATCAGGAGCATATGTTGCATAATTTGATCAATAAATTGCAAGAAGAGGAAACGAGGAATCAACAGGCTGCTGAGGAGACCTGTAACCGGACCAGAACTTCCTCATAGAACACTGACTGGTCTGGATCCGGCTACGAAGCTTTCAAAGGTAAAGCTCAGCGTCCTGAGCTGCTGAGTAAACACAGAGTTTAAATCAAATGGCCTCTAGGTGGCGCCCTAATGAACTGCAGTGAAAGAAATTTGAGAAGCTTTTCTGTAACTTCATCAGGATTCTCAGACTTCCAGCTTTACATAAACCACAGCTGGAGCTGCTCTTAACTTATTAACTTCATCTAAACATGCAGCCTTTACACAGGCAGAAGATTTAACCCCCCAAAAAGTAAAGTTAGTTTTCTTGCTCCTCCTCCTCCTCTTCTTCTTCTTCTTCTGAATGCAGATGGAACAACAACAAAAGGCTTTTCAGCAGAACTACACCGTGGCTGCGGCTCATCCCAGCCTCTCGGGGGACGGCTGGGTCAGAGACAGAAGCTGCAGCAGCAGCAGCCTGAAACCAAACTCCATCTATCACACTTAAAAAGCTGCTCACCTCCACCTCGCCACCAAATATGCCGGGAGATGTTGGGGGGGGATTATAGAGGGATTTCACAGGCAGATAAAGCTGTGAATACGCGGTGTCTTGTTTTTCATTATAGTTTAAGGTTAATTACTGACTTGGGGACACGGCTGAAAAAGAATACAGGGCCCTGCATGGCTGTGGGTGAGGCTACAACAACTGATTTGTCTCAGACAAGAAGCATCTTAAGGAAATCCTGATGAAAAAGAGGAGGAGGAGGAGGCACGGAGGAGAACACAAATTAGAACAGGGAGACATTACATTCATGTCACTGTGACACAAACGTCTGGACTACCTGCAAAAACAACATTAAACAAACAGCGGTGAGGGCAGAGTGGAATCCTGCTCACATTTCTGTTTAATCAGAGCAGATTTGTTTCAGGATTTAACAACAGACTACACCTAAACACCCGTGTGTGTACATGGATCACACGGATATTAGGGGAAGCAGTTATTACTTTTGGTTTGCCTTAAATCCCATCATTTAGTGTCTAAGTGTGACAAAATGTTTCTAATATCTAACAACACACCAGCACTAACACCTGGATTCTGTCCGTGGTGACATTCACTCCCATCAGACTGAAATATGGTGCACAAACTAAACCATGCATGAAAGCCTCGACTCCTGGAAGCAGATCAGTTTCTCCCCCTGTCCTCCTGCCGGCACCGACACCCCTCACTGATGATGGCTAGAACAATATGGAGGCTAAACAAGATTTATAAAGAATACACTGCAGACAACACCAGTGCAGAGACCCCAAAAAATCCTCACGAATACAAGACACATTCATCAAAATAGACCACGCTCTAATGTCCATTCATCCTGCAGTTCCTTCCATGGCCTGTGGGGGGCTGGCTCCAAATGTGAGTCAATAAAAATAAACAAAAACATGCAATAAAAATTTTCTTTGTTTAGTCAGACAGTCAGACTTTTTTCGGCCTCTCCTACTACTCCAGGTTGGGAGCAGCGCCATCTGTAGGCCAGCTTCCTCAGCACCACAACCTGCAGAAATCAGCAGTAACAACTCGTGACCTCTGACGAAGACTACAGGAAGTGGTTGAAACATGTCAAGGTACTAACACACAGAACTGGTCTGACTAAAAAAAAGAAAACTTTTATTATATAACTTTGTGAAGACAAATTAATCTTTTTGGAATAAACTAAAACATGCTTCTGGTTTTGAGAAGGTGCTCATGTGGTTTTGAGGCCTGCGGTATTATCTATCATACATCATACATCTGACTATGTGTAATAGATTCAAACACCTTTTCAAAATAAATGTAGCATGACGGCTGAACAGAAACCTAATCTGAGCCAACAACAACAACAACAACAACAACATCGAGAAAGGCCGAATGCAATGGAAGCAGCTGAAAGGTCATCACCTCCACCTCCACCTCCACCTCCATCACCTCTTAGTGCAGCCATGACCTTCAGACTCAGGCAGACCATAAGTTCAGATGTTTGTGTGAACTTTGCAGTTATTAAACTGTTTTATTTTTCATACAGTCAGTCAGTCCAACATATTGGCCAAAAAACAGCATTTGCCATAAAAGCCCTGCTTCAGTAGACCAGTCTCTATCGATAAGCTCAGTTTCTCTGATTTTAACTTTATTAAGACTTAAATTTAATGTATTGTGTGCGTGACTTCTGTGATTTGAGCTGCAACTAATGACTGTTTCAATAGTCGACCAGTCAGCGCCCACCTTAATGACTGCTCGACTAATAGTCGACGACTTTGGACCGCTAATCTGTCGTCGATTCATCCGCCTCGAGCCTGGGACCTCTTGCACCCAAAGCGCCAACCATCCCGCTCCGCCACGAGCCACAGAACCATTCCGTGATGCAACGTTTCACCTGCTACCATGCGATGACGTCACTAACGACCCGTCGACTACTACATTAGTTGTTGACAAATTTTGCCGTCAACTAGTCGACTAGTCGCTGCAGCCCTGCTTTGATTGACAGGCACTAAGGCTCTATGGATCTATGTGTATATAAATACTGGAGAAACTGCAGAGGCCTGCTCATGTGGTACCAAGATGGCGGCAGCCAGAGTTTTAAAAGGAATCCCATCAATGCCCATGTTAATCACTTACATCCACAAAGATGGACCAACTGCTTTAAAACCATAAAATCCGTCTTAAGATTGTGTTTGTGAAAGTTCCTCCATTAATCCATAACAATGTGATTAGCATTCATGTGTTCCTCCTGCCCATTAAGTGAAATGCTGTCTTTTAATTTGTGATGTTAATGCCGACAATCTGATGGAATGCCCCGCTTTACATCCCTGCAGAGCAGCAGAATGTGTTAGTGGCACTCTGTCATTTATTTGTCCATTACCTGTTAGTGCTCTGTGTTCATTTGGAAGTAAACAGCCTCCTCCATGTTTGACTGAGAGGATGCTTTTTTTAATGGACTCTGACAAACTGTTTCCACAAAAAGAATGATTAGATGTAGAGAGTGTTCGAGTGTAAAATGTTTCTATGCATCAAATCATTTTTATCTGATGTAACACATTACAAATGCAGATGCACGACGCATAAAAGCATGACTCCCTGATAAGGTGAAAGCACTGTTTGAGAGTGCAAATTGAACTCTGGGACTGAAAGGAACAAAAGCAATTTATGTAGTTTGGAGAATATTATTAATCCGCATTGTTTTGGCTGGTATTTTAGAAAAGTAAACAAAACTAAACAAAGCAGCGTGACACTTCATCATCGTGGTGAAATGAAGTGTTCTCAAAACAGAGAGCAGCGACAATGAATCCTACAGCCTGCACATGTGTTAGCACTTTAGCACTTTCTGTTCCGTCCTCTTGAAGTCAATGCTTGGGTTTAGGGACCCTGTGATTTTTTTTAGTCATTTTATTTTTGTGATTTAAAACTTTCATGACTTTCACCTTGGAGATCAATAAAGTATCCATCTATCCATCCATCCATCTATCTATCTGGGGCAGCAGTGTTGCTGTTTCCAGACTAACCGTTCCAAACCTCCATTCAGTGAATAACTGTTGCAGCTTCAGAGCAGATAACGAGGAGTTAGATGAAAGTTTTGTGGTTTTTTGGCACAAACAGCTGAAAGAAATGACCTTCGCAGACGTTACCTCCTCTGACCTGAACAGACTTTGTAAATACTTAATGGGCTGAACAGGGAACCAGAAACATGGAGGCCAGCAAACACGTACGAACTGGGCGTCCACATATTTCTGTCCATCATCCCTGCTGCACTCTAACAGAAACAATATAATGTGATAAAAACGGCTCTCTAATCTTTTTCCTACGTTGCTGGCAGGAAGCAGCAGAAGTTCACGGCACCCTTCAAATGCAGCTTGTCTACAAATTAGACAGAAAAAAACTAGGCTGCCTGTCTTCAAAGAAACGATCACACTTACAGTTTCCCTGGAAGAGACGAGCTCTCTGGAAACAAACGAGGTGAGCAGCCACTCCCCACCCGAGCAGCAGCAGCACAGAGGACATGTTTCCATCCAGACCTGCGACAGCAGCAAGTTCCCAACACAGAAACACAGAAACACAGAAACACAGAAACACAGAAACACAGAAACACAGAAACACTCACTGCAACACAGAAACACTCACTGCAACACAATAACACAGAAACACTCACTGCAACACAATAACACAGAAACACAGAAACACTCACTGCAACACAATAACACAATAACACTCACTGCAACACAATAACACAGAAACACTCACTGCAACACAATAACACAGAAACACTCACTGCCACATCCAGTCTGAGTTTTCTTGGATCTGCAGGTAATCCGATCACATAAAGTGAAGTAGTAACAGTGTGTTTCTCTCTGAATGATCTGCAGATGAAACACGTCACTCTGATATAGAAATGAGTAGAAATGAGTTTATTGTTGAGTTTATCATTATGCAAGCAGCAACCAGGGCTCTTGCTGAGAGAGCTAAACCCTTCCAAAACTAAATGAAGCCCTGCTGCTTAATAAGAATGAGCAGGCAGCACACGAGGCCTCAGACCTCAGTGATCCTCAGACCTCAGTGATCCTCAGACCTCAGTGATCCTCAGACCTCAGTGATCCTCAGACCTCAGTGATCCTCCGACCTCAGTGATCCTCAGACCTCAGTGATCCTCAGTGATCCTCAGACCTCAGTGATCCTCAGACCTCAGTGATCCTCAGTGATCCTCAGACCTCAGTGATCCTCAGACCTCAGTGATCCTCAGTGATCCTCAGACCTCAGTGATCCTCAGTGATCCTCAGACCTCAGTGATCCTCAGACCTCAGTGATCCTCAGTGATCCTCAGACCTCAGTGATCCTCAGTGATCCTCAGACCTCAGTGATCCTCAGACCTCAGTGATCCTCAGACCTCAGTGATCCTCCGACCTCAGTGATCCTCAGACCTCAGACCTCAGTGATCCTCAGACCTCAGTGATCCTCAGACCTCAGTGATCCTCAGACCTCAGTGATCCTCAGACCTCAGTGATCCTCAGACCTCAGTGATCCTCAGACCTCAGTGATCCTCAGACCTCAGTGATCCTCCATCATCAAGTGCAGCCTCCTCTGCAAACACCAGGAAGCAGCTCTTACACAGTGCCACAGAATCTGCAGCTCTGCTTCACCTGGCTGTGTGACCAGAGTCAGTGCAGTGTGGAGCTGAAGCTGCTGGGATGAGCAGAGCCTCATGTTTCCATATATTTGACCTCCTCCCCTCTCTAAAAAACTATGAAAATAAGAAGGAGGAAACCCCTCACTAAAAATGAGTCAAAAACCCTCAGCTACATATCAAGTATGAGCAGCTACAGAGGACAAAATGAACCAAAAACGAATTCAACATGTCCAGTGTCCCCCCCTCCAGACAGCAGCAGCCTGACTGGATCACGGCCTTATAATGCGCGCAGTGCAGATCCATCATTATAAAAACATGTGCAGAGACTCAGCAGCAAACATCAGCAAACAGTGAGCAGAGTCCAGAAACGGCCATAAATCCTGTTTACATCACAACAGCTGTGAAGCAACAAGCACCGAGCAGGACGAGTCAAGACAAGCAGCAGCAGCTGGGCCTACCTGCAGCGGGCCGCACGGAGGGCTGAGCGGCCGAACCGCTTCAGTCCTGACTCCTGATCCAAAATCCATCCACAGCAGCGACTGTTAATCCCACATAATATCCAAGTAATCCTCAGAAACCGAGTCCGTGACCGGGTCTGCTTGTAAAATCCGCGCCGCGCACCTGAGTGACGTGATTAGCTCGTGCCTGCACAGGTGTGTGCCAGCAGCCAATCACTGCGGAGCTTGCTGCGACGTCAATCAGCCAATCCGAGATCAATGCTCCGATCAGCTGCGTTTAAAGAAGACACGTAATTTAATCCAGAACTTTGTAAAACCTGCTCGGAGTGATGAGTTCTGACCCGGTGGCTCAGGCAGGAGAAGTGGCTCTGTGTAGATGTGATGACAGCTCTTAGTGCTGATGAGACTCCTCTGTCTACTGTGCTCTGACAGGGCTGAGAGCGGCCGGCTGTCCCTGTGCAAACCCACGTTTGAGGGCATTTCTCTCAGTTCATGGAGAACTGAAATGAGGGTGGTGCTCATGAGCCCATCGGCTCCCAGCCTGAGAATTCAGAAAGTGCTAAACTCAACCATCTGCATGAGTTTTCTTTAACTTTCCCCTCACTGTTGATCTCATATCAGTCAGCACTCAGTTTATAATGAAGAAAGCTGTCAGATCTGGAGGCATGGTGTAAATAAGGATGATTGAAGCTGCATGCGTCTCATACATCAGTCTGATCCACAAAGACTGTAACACCTCTGACGGTGAGGTGAAGAGGTTCAGCTGGGATTAACACAGTGCTTCAGTTATGCTGCTCCCTCCTTTATCCAGTCTGCACTGTCTCTGCCTCACCTCTGGGTACAGTCCTGTTGATAAATGAGTGCAGCATCACTGTAAACTTCACATTCTGCACATTCACTCTCACTCACATGCAGACACCTGGAAGTTCTACGTTTCTATTAATAACACTGCACCACAGTGAATAAACACTATTTTCCATAGGTCTCCCTCCAAAGAAGAAACATGGTGGAGTGTGCACGTCGCAGCACAACAAGCTCTGCTAATTAATATAACATGCAGAGTAAAACTGACTGTAAAATGACAGCTCCCCTGGTGGCTGGCTGCAGTATAGGTCATATATAGAGAGCCTCCTCCATGTTAGTGGATGGAACACGGACCCAACGAAAAACTGAAAGTTCTCTTCAACTAAAACTGCAGCAGCGAATGAAGCAGCTGAGCTATGCAGAGAGTTCAGGGAGGAGTGCTCGACATGGAAGAGGGCAAAACAGCAAAGATGCAGATTCACCTTTTGACCTCTGCTGCGCAGTCTGGGTCCAAGATGGTGTCTGTGTCCAACATGGCAGTGACGGATGTTTGGATGGATGGATGGATGGATGGATGGATGGATGGATGGATGGATGGATGGATGGATGGCGGGTTTGGATGGATGGATAGATGTTTAGACGGATGGATGGATGGATGGATGTTTGGATGGACAGATGGATGGCGGGTTTGGATGGATGGATGGATGGATGGCAGGTTTGGATGGATGGATAGATGTTTAGACGGATGGATGGATGGACCTTCGCTTTAAACTGGTGGCCTCTCCTGTAAAATGTTTGTCATCCGTAAAAAACCGCTGCAGACAGCGGCTACATCAGCTGTCTCAGCCCGGGACCAGGCAGCTCTGCACCACCTTCCTCACCCCTTTCTTTTTTTTAATGCCTCTTTCCTCTGCACTGTCTGCTGCTTATAAAAGTGGCCACTACATGGAGGCAGGAGGACAAAGCTGGATCCAAACCTGCAAAGTTTCCCTCTGTTGTTTCGGGAACTCAGTATTACAATGTAATCTTGCTTCATATCCATAAAACTCTTTGTATAAGTGTGTATGCTGAACATTTGTGCGCTGAAATGACACAATGATTTCAGCCATGAAGCTCTATCCAATTAATTGAGCTGCAGCATTGCGTGTCCCTTTGTGATGGCGTTCTCCTCGGAGCTGGTCGAGTGGCCTAATTGAAAGTATTCAGCAGACACTTTATTGGCAGGATGACATCAGCTTACTGGCACTCGCCGGAGCTACATGTGCCAGTTGGAGCTGAGCTGAAATGTTGAAAGTAAAAAAAGAAAAATGCGGCGTGGCGCCTGCAGAGGTGCTCGTAGACGAGGTTTCAGCGGCAGGATCAAAGTGAACAACAGACAGAACAACAGTGTCAGGTTTTATGATGGAAATCATCCACCACATGAACGAGGATTGATAATAGAAACACAGACGAGCAGAACGAGCCGAGTCACTCAGCCTCACAGATTTTTGTTTTGCCTAAATTTGAGCTGCTGTTGACCAATTAGATTTAATTGGATGAGTTATAATTCATCCTTGATTTCCTCCTTCTTCTATCCCCCTCCCATTAATTAAGCTTTGTGTGTACAAAAGCTAAAAGTGTCACCCTAAAAGACGACTATGAGGCTTCTTTTGTGCCGTTGCGGCCCCATAAATTGAAACCAATTAGGTGACAGAAGAGCCGAGTCGCTGCAACACTAATATGAGTGAAGGATCTTTGGTTCAAATCCCTGCAGGAGTGAAAGTGAAGCAGTCATTCCTCTTCAGTGTGGCCATTAGAGAGACGGGGTGCTGAGCCTGGAGCCGTCCACGGGTCATAGAGAATAACCGGAGAAGGACCGGACCACCAGGACTGAGTCTCCCCGTGTGGTTTGTGCACTTAAACCTAACAGTGGAATTAAATGAGTCTTATTAGCAGGACCTCTGCAGACATGCGAGCGGCTCACTGAGGCTGCACAGAGGCGCTGTAATGTTGATGATATGAGTTTGGATGTTGAACTGCAGGACCCCACCGCACTGACTGACTGTCCCTGAGGCGGTCCATATTGTTTCTTGGATGTGATGGATGTCAGCTGTAGATGTTTGTTATTACTTTTCTTTCATTAATAACTGCCCATGTGTACTTACGTGCCATAGTGCCTGATGTATGATTTTAGCCGGCCAGTCCTCATCAAGAAAACATAACAGGAGGTCATTATTTCCCAAATAAAACTTAACCATGGGTGAAAAACAAAACAGCTTGTGGTGTCAGGGGGACTCAAACCTTAGACCCCTAACTCATTGTGTGTGCCTCCACCATCCCCAGCCTGCCTGCTGGTTCTTAGTCAGACTGTTTGCAGCTGTGTCAACCTGACATCGGGCAATTCGCTCATATGTTCCGTTTAAGCAAACGTCACTTAATGACGTATGTCTGCAATACATCATATGTCCCATTCATGGCATTAACCTGACCATGTGACCATGACCAGGAGCCATCAGCAGGTAGCTTGCACGTACACAACCTTATATGCCTTAAATTTCAAGCCTTAATATAATATTTATCTTCACACAGCCCATCACAGGTTGCTGCCTCATAAACTCTGAACCATATTGGATGAGCTCATGGTCATACATTGAATATATATATAATTATATCCAATGTATGAGCTCATCCATTGAGGCACAGGAAAGTTTATTTCATCATTTCTATGTGAGGAGTAATATCCGTGTATTCCAGCAGATAATAACCTGCAACGTGCACTCATCCATCTGCTTTATTCTGCTGAAAGTGTTAAACACTGGAGTGATGTCTCGGCCTGACCTTCACTCAATCATGCAAAGGTTTGATTTACCGTTTGTTTCCAGCATGTTCACCGTTTCCTTAACATACAAATCCTTGAAAATTACCAATCACATGTAAACAGCAGCTTTTTGTGCATTTCAAAGTGTCTGGGAACAGCTTGGACGTGTCACCGTCTCCAAGGTCTCACACACACACACACATTCCTTGGTAATGATATTCATTGAAATGTTTGGAGCCATTCTTCTGTCTTTCATATGGTAAGTTATTTGCTGTATTGTTCCGAGGAGGATATGGAAATGCATTTCTGAAGTAATACTCTCTGCATACCAGGCGCTTCAGATTACAGAAGATAACTGATGGAAACTTACATGTGCACTTTTCAGGGATTCCAGACAAAAACAGTGATGCACACTTTCATTCCTAATTCAGCAAATGAGAGATAAACAAGTCTTTAAATAAACGGTTGGACGTTCTGGGACGCTCATTTGTCCTGATTCCTTCACTGATCACACACAGAGTCGCCTTCATACAGATGATTCATGCTGCAGTAGAATCGAACTGATCAACTTGACAGAAGATGTAATGAATGGCAGCAGATATCCCAGTGTCTGCAAGAAGTGACGGAGACCAATCCGCTGCCTGCTAATTAATTCATCCTAAAACGCAGACCTTATCATGGCCGCTGCTTCCTTAATGATCTCTGACATTAGTTGCATCCCGGGCTGTGCGGCTCACCGTCGCTCACACGTTGTCTTGCTCTGAGTTTCTCAGGCTCTTTTCTTCTTCTTCTTCTTGACAGTCTCTCAAAGTGAGAGCTGAGCTGCAGCTGTCAGTGGGAAGGACTCTCACATCCCATCACTCAGAGTCAGACCAGCACAGGGCTGACTGCAGCACAGATTCTGAAAATAACTAATAATTTAAGCCTTAATCATCATTTTAAATATCTTCAAAAGGAGTTAGGCAGCAACAAGACACTGAAAACATCTGGAAAAACAATATGTCCGTTCTAAAAAGGACATGTGAGTCACATAAAAATAATGTATTTCTGGTTCATAATATCATCTGTGTCTGCTCATCAACACCAGAAAACCATCAGTAAACACAGCAAGTCCCTGTTCAAACATGAACCCCCACAGTCAGACTGTCACCACAGTGTGCTGAGACTGGATCCGGATCAGGTGGATCCTGTGCAGCCCAGCATGTCCCAGAGTTCATTGAACTCTAAACAGCCAAAGAGCAAACTTTTGAGTGTAAATATCAGCTTCCGGTTGCTAGGCAACAAGGACACCAGGAGCAGTGCATCTCAATAAAGAGTAAGTCCTCCGCAAACTTGACCGTTTTCATTTAACAACCTTTGGTGTGACCTCCCAGAAGAACAGCCCTCTGCAGACCACATCACATGGGACACACGGTGTTCCTGAGCAAGAAGAAAACACCCCTGACTGTAACCTTTGACCCTTGGCCTCTTAAGTTGGGACAACATGTCCTGACCTTTGACTACTAACTCTAATCTGCATGTCCAAGTGAAAACAGCTAATCTGGAGGATGTACATCAAGCTGAACAAGAACGATCTGCCACGGAGGCAGGAGAAGGTCTAACACTGAAAAAGAAAGAAAGAATTCACTGCAGGGTTTTTAATTTAGTAAAAATGCACATTGAGCTGCATGATATCTGACAGGTAGCAGGCTGCACGGTGCTGCTGAGGGGAGCGCCTCCTCTGTTCTCTGTAACGAATGAAAGCCGGCTGACACACAGCAACTGTAAGAGATGAAGAATGGCTGCGGCTGCAGAGCATTTTTCACTCCGTCTGGGCTGACTCTCCTGACATTTAGGCCAACACACACACACACACCTCTGCCCGGAACAGAGAAATGATGGGGTGCCAGGCTAACGGCTGAAAGCTACACTGATGACTTTTTGATTGTCGTTAATTGTTCTGGTGTCTGTGACATTTTTTAACCTCAACCGGAAATCACAGCCTGTCCACTCCTCTGGAATATGTTCTCCCTGCGTCTCATTCATAACTCCCCTGCAGGAGCCACAGCGTGAACATGTTTGACATATTTCTCCAATATTTGTAATGTGCAGTCGCATCCAATGAAGTCTCATAAAGCTCTTTGATTTCCCTGTGAATTTACTGAGGAGACAGAGACACCCACTGGCCTGTTCCTGCTCTGTGAGCTCAGACAAAAATCAGATTATCCTGGGATTATCACTTCTGCTTTATGGTAGAAAAAACACTCATAAATACAAATTTGGAAAAATACAGCTGCTACCTTTGACAATGTTTTTCTTCAGGGCTCTTCAGCATGAAATTATGGCCATTTAGAACCTGTCAAAGCGGCTGCAAAGGTCATAAAAATCAACAGAGTGTGTCATCAAAGAAACAGAGGGCTGGCTGAAATAAACAGATAAAGAGAGGAGTTAATCAAGTCAACAGGGGAAATAATGCAGTCATTTCCATGTGTGCTCCTTCGAGCCGGATCTTTAACAAACACTGTGTGTGTGTGGAGCTCCTCTTAATCATAGCTATGAACGTGCAGCAGGGAAAAGCCTACAGGGAGGAGAAACGTGTTAATTGAGATCTTGATCCTCCCCCGGTGTTTTGCTGTAACAGTTTTCTTGAACATACATTTTCTGAGCTGGTGCAGGCCACACTGGAGGGCACGATTTAATGAGGTTTGTGCATTGTTGATATTTGTGGAATTGTCCAGCAGTGCTGTATATATGAAGAATTAAAAGTGAAGTGAGGACACCACAAATAAAATCTTTTAGCTGCTCCAGCAGCCGTTTAATTTGATGCCTGGGTTGTTAAATTGCTTTGAGATTAAAATCCTATTAAAAAATAAAAAAAACTTAGTGAACTTTCTGAACAGCCACAATGTATATTTGTTTTCTAGGCATATTGAACAGTCTCAGATGGAAGTGATTTGCATTATGACTTTTTTCTGTAGGATACTAAGGCTTTTATTTTGTAGGGTCTGCACAAAGTGTTACTTTTACACACGGAACTTTTAATCAGTGTGTTACACAGCACTCGTTAATTCACTGTTTAATCAGCGATTATGCTGCATGAATGTTTTTCTCTCATCAGATAATTATTTCTAATGACTGAAAGTCGGCATTGTTTGAAACAGCATGGAGAAGGACTTCACTCCTTCACCCAGCTGTAAGAATGGACACCCTCTGCTGAAGGCCTTAGCATCCTTCAGACCGCATGTGTGAGGAGGCCCATGAGAGGAAGGCCTCAAGGTATCAATCTCCAGCCCAAGACTGTGGAGACGAGGGCTGGCAGGGGTGGTGGTCCCCTGTAGAGATACGAGTGCAGGGGCTTCCCAGCATGGCATTTACTTTCTGCTCTAGGCCTGGACGAGCAAAGCAAGAAGCAAGCCGTCCGTCGAATGGTGGAAGAGGCAGGCTCTGGAGGAAGAGGGAGGAGGAATGCTGGAGGCAGATGGGCAGTGAGGTGATCAGACTTTGTGATCAATGTACCACATGACTGCAGAGTCGTTACCTACTGATGCAGATGCATCATGTGACTTACAACATGTACAGACAGTCCTCACTCTGTGCTGCCTTTGTGATGGTGACACTTTAATTAAAACTTAAATATGAACTGTTACACGGTTGATCAGAGTAAAAAAAATCATGACGGGACCACTTTAAATATACCAGAGATCATGTGCATTTATTTACCTTATCGGCTGTCTTTGTTTCCCAAAACTAAAATGCAGACAACATATCTGTGAGGAAAGAGAAGCTACGAACCTACAGTGAACCATTCATGTTTAGTTTGGCAGACGTGGAACAGGAGAAGAAAGTCTGTGTCGGAGCAGCTGTCAAAGTCCATTTCACTGCTCAGCTTTCATCCGGCTCCAGGTTAATGTTGTTACCAAACTTGGCGTAGAGCTGGACCTTCAGATCACCCAGCACCTGCTGTATCGCCGACACTTTGTCCTCCAGACCTTTGACCTCCCGCTCCAGTGATCCCTGGAGACAGGAACACATCAGTTACACGACGGCCACTGTCATCTTAATGCAGCAGTTCCAATAACATAATCAGTAACAGAAGATGTTTACTGCAGAAACAAATAACCTAAAATGATAATACGTGGATCTGAAGGTGCACTAAATCACAATCAGCAGATACGACGAGTCGGCTGTTTTCTACACATTTGTCTTCCAGTGTGTGTAGAACACACGTGATGCAATCAGCTCAGGCCTGAGCTCTGTGTAAAATAATCTGATAGAAACACAGAGGCATCATATAAGCAGCAGAGAGGAGGCGAGGTCTAATCTGAACATCTGTAATCTGCCCTGTGTGCTTCAGCAGCTATGGAGCAACTACTTGTTTAGGAAACACTCATCTACATGTTTCCTGGAAGTTTCATAAAAAGATTCATATAACTTCTGAGCAACGTCTATAAACAGAAGAACTGATGCATTCCACCCACCAAAAAACGAAGGTGGGTTTAATGTAAGCATTCTGCAGCTTTTAGATCTTCCCCCATGTTTTTTTAATTAAAGACTTGATAACATAACAAAAGGTGTCCCCTGAGAAGTGTCAAATGTGTGTGAGTGTGAAAACAATACACTCACCTTTGCAGCCTCCAGCATCTCCTGCGTTTCCTCCTGGGTGTGACTCAGGAACACATCACCAATTTGATAAGGAATCAACAGAGAGTCGTCATCTAACATCATGAGGTCATCGCTGGCGTCCTGCAGGTCCTGCAGTGTTTTCTGTGAGGAGCCATTAGGAGACAATCAGAGTATCAACGAGGGATGTTAACGGATCAAAAAGCAGCTGTGGAGTCACTCAGTGCTGTTCGACAGTGATCATTTTAATCCTCATCAAAGTGTATTGCGAGGGACCGAGTGTGACAGCAGGAGAGCAGGAGAGCCACATCCAACACATTTATGACATTTTATCATCCTCACACTGCACGGCTGGCCAAAACACACTCATGTTTATTAGGCACTAAAGACAACACACTGCAGCCCCATCCCATTATATCAATGGGGACACACCTTGTGTATAAAGCTTACTGCAGGTCGCAGGTGACACCTCCCGTTGATCTGACACACACCGGGCGCCTGGCTGTGTGACAGTACCGTTACAACCCGCTTACTGCTCACCTTCTTTGCCTCTATCTCATTTTTCAGCTCCGTCATCCGATTCGTGTTCCGAGCGAATTTATTGATCTTCTGCTGATCTTCAAAAGTGACGTGCACGTCTTCAACCGCCTGCAGACAACATAAACCAGTTAGACGTGACACTTCAAACCATGCTCGTTTACTAGCATCAAACACGAATGAGAGAGGCGGCTAACGAATGCTAACACAGGCTACACGTTAGCCACAAGCTAGTTGTCCGGCGCCTGTCCGCTCTCTGCCATTTGATGAACCTTGCTACTATTTTCATGCTGTTAACACGTTCTCGTACTCGCAGGGCGAAACGAGCTAATGCTTCCACTTAGCTTTACTAGCTGGCTAGCTAACACCGGTAGCTGCACGAGGGTGTGCCCACGACTTAATAATCTCACGGACAGGAGTAGCTATGGCTTCTTTTCACGCACACACACACATCGACTTGTTTTTTTAATTTTCATCTCTCCATAAAACAGCCATGAGATATTTCCAAAACAGAGCAGTACTTCTAAAAAATGTACTTACTACAGCTCCTTTCTTGGGGGCTGCCATCTTGGCTTCTTCGTGTGTTCACAGAAAGTGGTGCTGATCAGGAAACTACTGCCACATCGCCCCCTGGCGGGGTTTTGTAACAGTACTTTTTTTAAGTTTAAAACTTATTTTTGTTTTGTCTAAAAAAACTTTAACCCTCTGACTTTTCCTCACTTTTTTGTACAGTAAACAATGTAAATAAGACAACAAGTTTATTCTGTATTATTATTATCATTAATTTCATTATTATATTCACAGTTAAGCACTCATAAATGTACAAAGTTGAATCATTTCCACCCTAAACAATAATTCAGCTGATTGTGTGTGTATTATTATAATCATTAGTTATCTCATGAAGTATCCAGACATACTTGGAAAATATGCCAAACAAGTTATTATAATAACCGGAACTGCCTGCTCTGTAAATATTTCGATGGCAAACAGTACTGCACCCAAGTTCAAATATTTACAGATTACATCTGCGTAACAAGAGCACTGTTAATCCAACTTTGACGAGTCTTAAGTGTGTCACATCGTACTGTCAAACAAGTGTGCATCTGGGCTGCAAGCCACATTGTTTTGACCTGAGATGAATGAATGTTTTGTTGTTGTTGTAATGAAGCATAAAAATGTATAGGCCGCTGTGCGTTGGTCCACCACGAAGAGTTCGGCCGAGGTCATAAGAGCGCGATCCGCACAGGGGAATCCAACTCCCACCTCGGTGTGCAGGCTATAGGCTACAATCAGGACATTGTGCTGATGGATTCCAAGTCTCGTCATAATAAATTCAATAAATACTGCACAGCTGATGCTTTGGTTGATTTGCATTAAGAACAAATAGAAGAAAAAAGCCTTTGAGTGTGCTTTAGATCATTGACGGACCCTTCAGGGCATCTAAACATGACCGTGTGGAAGCCTTTAATGAGAGATGATTTCATTACAGAGCTCTGTGTGTGTGTATTGATTAACTGTGATAACAGAGCAGATACTCTGCACTTCAAGCGGCCTTTAGTCCATTAATATCAAAACAAAACAGCAGGATTGTTTTTTTTAATCAAAATAACAGGCTCGTCGGTGCAAACATGTCATCTTATTTTTGTTGTGTGTGTGTGTTGTGTGGACGTGTGCCAGGCTAATATCCTTAACACACATCCTGTTGCTTCAGTGCCACATTTAACATTGCAGCTTCATCACAGCCCTCTTGATAAGGAGCGTAACCTCATTAAGATTTTGTCAGGGGGCGTTTTCAGGGACCCACAAAGTCAATCAATCATGAGCTAATCATGTGCTTCACCTACAGAAACCACAAGAAGCCTTTTTTTTAAAGCTGTGTGGATGGCCGGCACTGTGGAACAGAAAATCCTATTGATTACTTTAAAAAAAGTCCCGCCCATCTTTGAAGCACACATATAACAGCCTGTAACAATAGTCTGTGTACACAGCCAGGCAGGAGCAGCGCCTCCATCTCTCTGACACACAGCACAGTGTTTCTTAAGGAGAACATCACTTTCTGGACTCGCAGAGGTAAGATTTGACGGAGTTCTGAAGACTTCTGTGAAAAATTAGGTAAAAGATGTGAAATATAATGAACATTTGTCTTTGTTTGAATCAGAATCAAAGTGGAAAAAATATGGGGAACGAGCATTCAAAGAGCAAAGAGCCAAACAAGGTAACACTGATGCACACTGAAGCTGCTTCTTATTGATCTGTCTCAGCATCTTTCAAACTTTTCTTTATGATGAGCATCTCACTGTCCTCTCAGAATGAGCAGATCCCTGAGAAGCATGGAAACGGCCAGGTGAACGGCATCTCTGCACACACCACACTCAACGGGTTTGATGAGCGGAAGATGGACGGTGAGTGACACAAGCATTTTTAATTTCAGAATAAATGAACAGGCACAAGATGAAGACGCCTCGCTGTATCTGACAAGCTATCAGTCAGCTGATCTATGTCCATGATGGATTATAGTTCTTTGGACTCTTGTCACCTTCTGTAAACACAATGTGACTCCCAGATGGCCTCCCAGTGTAAATGATAGGCGTAGCCTCCGACATGTATGACTGTTTGACCAGTCACGGTGCAGGTGCAGTTTGTGTCACTCAAAATACCGTGGGAGTTTGTTTAAGAGTTAAAAGCACCATTATGTTGTATTTAGGTTCAATAAGATGCAGAAGTCAGAATGTATTTTAGGTATTATCAGTTTTTCTTGTCTTTACCTCGCTAAGCGTCACATGTTTGTCCCTTTTTGTCACAGTGAAAACTGAAACCACCGTCCAACAAAACGGCGAGCCTCATTCTTTGGTCATTATGACTGAATCCACTGATTTTGTGGTCATCAAATCAGACTGTCTGACCGCTACTGTTAGTTCTGAAGTCCCTAAGGACACCGCCGCCATCACCTCCAACACCTCCAACACCAGCAGTCCCATCAGCACCACCGCCAACAGCCCCAGCATCCCCATCAAGAAGGCGGAGGCCAAGAAGAGCAAAGAAGAAAAAACACATCTCTTTGGCAAAGTGTTCAAAAAGAAAGCAGAAGCTAAAGCTGACGTGAAGAACGTGGAAGAGAAAGAGAAAGAAGAAGAGAGAAGTGAAGATCAGGCAGATGTAAGTCTTCCTCCCTCTGACCCACCACAGGTGAGTGCACAACACAAGTTCACGGTCCACAAAACCCATCAGGAGAGCTGAACCAACCAAGAATATACACATAATAATACATCCTGGTTCATCTGATTTTAAACGGCTTAAAGTTAAAGCAGCAGCCGTTTGTTAGTCCAGCACTGTTTGCTGATGTTGTGTTGGTTTCAGCTCTTATCACGGGATTTGTTGAAAAAAATGTTCAACTTTTAATCGCTGCTCTGATTTCTTCCATCAACCTGCCTGCCTACAAACGCCTGATCATTCTAATGTTGACAAATTAATTCATGCAACAATTTTCCTAATATGATCGTTCACATTTAGCTATGAATAAAAACCAAACACACACAAACACAACAAATAGATGAATAATTTAGTGACTGAGGCACCAGAAAAATAAACCATGGAGCAAAAAAAGGTGCAGAGCTCTTCTGCACCTTCATCCAAACTTCTTGGCTTTTAAATGCCTCCAGTGGCCACACAAAGAAGTGCAGTTTTTGGTTCCACTGGTCTTTTTTAACTTGTTAATTTGCATGTCAGGCACTCAACATAGAAAAAATGAAGCCATTATTACATATATCTCCAGTCTTTGCTACACAGACATGTAGAAATGCTGTTTTTATGTCTCAGTGTCTCATCATAAGTGTCCCAGAAACCAACACGGTGTTTTTTTTTTATCTAAACATTAATATCCGCTCTCATAATAAAGGATTCAGTTGGAGACAAAGCTGCTGCCGCCATCATCCCTGAGCAAGAAGTCCCAGATCCACGTCACAAACCTGAAACATCGACACAAACTGACAAAAAACTGGAGGCAGATGTTTCAACACAAACTGGAGACAGTGAAGCTGGGATCATCATCGAAGAGGCGCTCATCATGGAGGACAGCATGTACGAGAACACAGTGTTCAGAGCAGAGCGGGTGGAGGCCACAGACAACTCTGAGACTGAGGAACCACAGGAGGAACCACAGGAGGAACCACAGGAGGAGTTCACGTTCAGTCTCCCCAAAGTGGTGGCAGACTGCATTGAGGCAGACTTTGCTGCTGTGATCCCCTCAGATGAAGTAATAACTGAAGACAGAAAGACCGAAACGGTCTCTGCGATAGTTCACAAGGAGCCAAATCCAACACCGCAAAGCTACAAACAAGAGACTAGAACTCTGTTTAATGCGGATTCTGCCCAGGAGGAGGTAGCTGCTGATGTTTCTGCTGGAATAAACGAGCAAGAAAAATTCAGCTCAGAGGTCGAAACCATTGTTGTGGAGACTCCGTTTGAACTTAGCACCATCGAGGAACTACCTGAAGACGAAGCCCATCCTGAGTCTGTTCAGCTACAGGTGAATGCACAGGTTAGAGATATGATACAAGAAATTAGACACACCACCGCAGAAGTCCATGCTGAGGAAATACCAGAGGCGGCACTGGAGGCCCTTTGTCAAGAGTTTGAAGCCTTATCTGCTGCTCCTCTGGAGGAGGCAGCAGATACCGAAACGCCTCTGGAAGAAGAGCTCATTGTTGCAACAGTTTTTGTGCCTCTCTCTGGAAAACAGGAAGCCAGACTTTCCCTCCCAGGAACCACTGAGATGGAGAACACTCTGGAATCTGCTGTTGAAGCTCTTTCAGAGAAGCAGGAAGTCGTTGAGGAAGTGCCACCACAGGAGAACCTTTCTGCAGCTGAAGACGCTCAAGTCTTGGAATCCTTCGATTCTGCTATCGTCTCTAAACAGGCTGTGGAGGACTCTGAGCAGCAACTGAAAACCCAAACACCCCAGCTGAGTGAAAATAAAGCGATCAAGCAGGAAGCAGATCGTCAAAGTGAAGTTTTATCTGCCGCAGAGGAGCCTGCACAGGCCGTCCTCGAGGCCATCGTGGAAGACATCATCAGAGAAGAAGCTGAAGATCCTTCAGAAGCAGAGGAGGAGGAAGAGGAGGCAGCAGAAGAGGAAGCAGGGAGTGATTCACACATGGACTCACCTAAAAGGTCAAACATGGAGGCTCTGCTCATCAGGCTGCAGTCAGCCTGTCTCTCAGCTGTTAAGGAATCCAGCTGCATGCTGGCTGAAGTGGCGGTATCGTCCCTGGGCCACAGTATCACCGTCTCCATCCACGTGGATCCAAGGGGGACACAGCAGTAACAGAACTCTTTATGTGTTTTAATCTGCCTCATGTGTTTGATATTCATGATAATAAGCTGCAGCGCAAAATGATCTTTTATAATAATGCACAGTGTTTTTATATATATCATCAAAAGAAGCTGACTTTGTAATATACTGACATTTTCCAATAAAATGTAAAAAAAATGCTTGCCTTTTTTCTTTGTCTTATTATTTAGTTAATAAATCATTTGCACTGTGTTGTGTTAGTGACAAATAATAATAACGATCAAAGATGCAAAATTACATAAAATGAATTATGACACACTTGTGCAAACACAATTCCCACAAAAGCTGTGTAAATAGTAAATAAAAACCGAGTTAATGGTGTGGATGGTGCTCTGTGAAACAACTGTCTCAAAAAGTGTGTTTGTAATTTGACTTGTTTGATGGAAAATGTGTTCGAAGAATCCAGACACGATGCTTCCTCCGCTGTTACCCTCACCAGGAGCGGTCTATGGAACAAGGTTCACTCCAAAAACTGGAGCTGTTTAGTCTGCGAAGTCACAGAGAACCCTCCAAGCAGCTAAAGGCCTCTCTCACATTGGTCATGGACTCATCATCAGGAGAACACTGACCGACCATAGTGTGCTATTGCATCTGTGAAGCATGGCGGTGGTAGTATGCCTTGGACCTGTTTTGCTGTCTTAACTGATGGAACAATGACTTCCAGTAAATTTTAAAGGAATCTCAGGAGAAAGTGCAGCAAGACGACGACCACAAACACACAAAAGAACGGTTCAAGAAGAACGAAGTTCATGTTTGGAAGTCAAAGTCCGGACCTCAATCCAACTTAAATTTTGTGGAAGGATCTGAAACAAGCAGCTGAGAAGCTGCTCTGTGCTGAGGAATGGACTCAAACTCCTCCAAGCTGCTGTGGACGACTGCTCGGCAGTTACTGGAAACCTACAGCTGCTGTTATTGCTGCACAAGGAGCTCACAGCAGACACTGAAAGCAGAGCTTCACATATTTACATTACTCACACACATCATGGATCCTTTTCCGGAATAAATAAATGACATCTCATTCGTCTGATCTGCTTCTCTTTTTCTACTTTCAGGTCAGATTTATGCAGAAATACAGACAATCCTCAAAGCTTCATAAACTATTGAGCAGTGGAGTACAATCTTAGAATCTCAGAGACTGCAAATCGGACAAAAACATCTCTTTGTATCCAGTCTAGACCACAGTCTAGACTTGTCTATTTACAGAGATATCTGAAGATAGAGATTGTCAAAGATGATGTCCCAGCATCTTTCAGGCATATTGATGGATTCAAATCCAAAAGAAAAAAAAACTTTTTCTCAGTTTTTTGGCTTTTTTAGGCTTTTCTGACATTTCTCAGGCATAACTCTCACACATTGTTGAATATCAATGAGTGAGGGGTGGGACACACACATTAATAAAAGGCTGATTGTTGACAATGCCCCGAGTAGGCAGAGGCATGGTTGGAATTGTGCTCCCATCTCAATGCTGCGCTTTAAGACACTTGCTGCTGCGCCGCTCCTCTAACATAATTCTCAAAGGCAAATTCTCTGTGATGGTGTATATAGGAGACAGCTAACCCAAAGAATCAGGAATCTGAAGAATCGTTAGCGGAGCCAGAAAGCGCGACTCCAGAGTCCTCCAGGACAGAGGAAGACAAAGTTCCTGAAACTGAGAGTGGAGACTGTCAGCCTGCGGAAGACAGGAGCGAAGAGAATCCAGTTATGAACTTCTTCAAAACCCTGGTAAGAGAAGCTCAGAGGGGTCTTTATATTTTTATTCACTTGTCTCTTTGTTGATCCACCAGTGGGGAAATTAGACAAAGTGATTTAATAAACAGATCTGGTCTTGTTTCTGAAGATAAACAGCTGCTTAAATAACAGAAAATCAGCTGTTTTGACTCAGATTCTAACTGGACGTGCGTTTGTGTGAAAAGCTATCCATAGCAGAATCTGCCCGGATGACAGTTCCAGATGGAAAACCTACAACAAGCAGCCATTGTGTTTCCTCTTCATCATGCTGTCTTTTGGCCTGATGCCGTTTTAAAGAGTTACCATTGGCCTAGCCTCATGCTAATCAAGTCTTTGAACATGCGGGAATGTGGCGGCCTATTGTTCATCCCATAGCGTGAGCTCACAAGGGAGGCCTGTGCACTTGGAAGTCGGAGATTTGTGAAGATAGAGCGAGGGCAGGCCTACGCCATCTCCGGAGCACAATGGCCGTCACAATGACAGTGCATGTACTGTATGTGCTCTGTCAGGGGGCCTCAGTACGCCTCAGTTAGCTTAGCATAAAGCCCAATGTCTGCATTCATAAAAAGGCTTCTGTTTCATTGAAATCATTATTTTTCTGTTCCTGTCATGGGCACAGTCTGACCCTGAATGCACAACGATGCTACACAGTCCATGTTGTCTTCTTGGTTTTTAAAAAAATAACTGTTTGAATTCCTCTTTCTTGCACAGGTGACTACCACAAAAACATCCAAAAAGGAAACTCCCGATGCCACGAAAGATCAGGTGAACAAACCCCCCTGACGTTAACGCTGCTCATTAACACTACACGTCGGCTTCTATCACTGTTATTCAACAGTGTCGGGAGTTAATTAGTGGAAGCGTTTCTGTTCTAAATGACTTCCAGGACGTATACATGAGCTTTTTCTTTGCTTCACTTAATTGCTTCATTTTTGTGTTGCAACATAGCCCCTGAAGGAGGCCCAGCCTGCAGCAGCCACGAGCCCTGTGAGCCCCTTAATGTTTTATTTGCATAGCAGTTGATTTGCCAGCTTTTGCATAAAAATGATTAAATCCTGACCCATAAAGTTTGTTTAACATTATATTAACGTCCGCTGTCTTTCTTTCAATAGGCTGCACCAGCCTTCGAACCTCCTGCAGCTCCTAAAGGAATGTCCGTCCCACCGCCGCCTCCTCCAGAGCCTCCCAAACTGGAAACCAAAGCAGAAGCAGCTGCCAAGCCCGTGAAGCCGGCACCGAAAGAGGAACCCAAAGCTGCTGCAAAGGAAGCCGAGTCCTCCAAAGGAAAGTCAGCCAAAGATGCTCTGAGCAAACTCTTCCGCCCAAAGGTAAATAAATGAACTGTGGATAAGTTAAACTGTAGCTCGGACGTAGTGTGAAATATGCTGTATGTGAATTGGAGTTACTGCTAGGAGTCAAGACATCCAGAGGGAAAGGTGCTTCAGCGGGTGGAGCCACGGCCGCAGCAGTGGTACAGTACATGATCGCACTCTCAAACCGCGGCCTCAAGCACTTACTAACTGAACGAGAGGAGGCAGAAACTCGTAATGTGCACTTCATAGTTTCATAAAAAATCTTTTTTTGTGAGTGGCTTCACTTCGCTGAGAGTCAGATGAGAAGATCGATGCCACTCACATGTTGGTGCATAAACCATAACATGAGGCAATTAGCTTAGCTTTAGCTTAGAGGAAATCCTCATACAAACTGTACTATCTGTCCATTCAGTTTGCCTGCAGTGTCAGATTTAGGACACCTACGTAATCTACGCTTTAAGCCGTGCACCATCATTGTTGTGATCTAATAACTCTTAACGTAGCAGCGACAGTCACTGTGCTTTAAGCAGACACCTTTGGTTGAGGTTTCCTTTCTTGCAGCACAAACACATCCTGGCCACAAAAATGTGACGATGTGCCGCCATGTCTGTCCAATATGTCGCTGCAGTGTACACCGTAAATAGAGATGGACACAGACTCAACCAGAGTTCTGAGTCTGAATTAACATGGAGGTCTTTGAGGACTGACTTACTTCTGGGGCCTGCCTTAAGTGGCCACATGAGGAACTGCAGTTCTCAGCCATGCTCAACCACATAGATCTGACTTTTTTTTAATGTAACATGCTCATTTGGTGCAAACCAGTCTGAGCAGAGACACTGTTTGACCTTCTGATGATAAAACCTACATCACATGGATCCTTAACAACCACTTCAGGTGCTGATAGGTTGGTCTCTCAGTGAGCTTCCAGTACTGAATAAAAGAGACAATGATTTTTCTTCTAAATACAATCAGGTCGTCTCATATTCAGGGTCTAGACTTTACATGCCAATAACACACCCACAACAGTAGGTGGTGTCATACGTGTGTAAAATGAGTGCACCCCCTCAGGCCTGATGCGGCCTGCCATCATCTCACCGAAGGTCCACCAAAGAGCTCAACACACCCTGTGGTGACTTCAAATCCCGACCTGAGCTGGTGCAGAGCAGTGATGGACTGTACTGGATTAGCACTGTGTATTAATGTTACAAACAATAAGCTGGCTAGCAGAGTTAGCATGGTGCTAGCGTGTTACACACTCACACAAACTGGAAGAATACCAGTGGTTTCCATAGCAACAACATGTAAATGCCACAAATGAGGCAGCCTCCTATAATGGGGAAGGTTCAATGTCTAATCCATCACAGCACCGCCTGGGTTTGGTTTTCGCACAGACACCACCATGTAGAGATCCTCTCCTCTGACCTGTCTGAAGCATTTAAACCATATTATTAACCATCTCAGTCGGGACAGTGCCGCGCCTTGCTAACATTTTAAGCCTTTTTATGATTAACAGTGTTAGACGATGTTTCCCTTCATGGCTTTAACTAAACATAAGAATTCACTGTCCCGCAGACAATCAAGGAGGTGCCACCGCCAGCTGTAGAAGTAGTGGTACAGCCTGTAGAAGTGCAGGTAAACCGGAGAACCTGCAGGGAACATGAATGTGCCACAGAGCATGAATGAAATAACACAGCAGTTTTACTCTGCAGGAGACACCAGCGGAGGAGCCGGCTCCTGTTGTAGAGGTGCAGGTAAATGAAAGGACGGCTGGCTCTCGGTGATGAGGGTTCATCTTTTTACAGGGAGGGGAATTCAGATTATCACCATTTACTCCTGACATGTTCTCATTCATGTGCTCAGATTGAAAATAAGGTTGAAGCTCAGGAGGCGGCAGCGGAGGAGGCGCACACAGTTGTAGACGCACAGGTAAATGAGCAGGAGGTGCTCGGGAATATTAACTCTCCTCACTCTGCAGGCGCCTCTGAAATAATGTTTCTACATATGTACAAACACAATTAGCTCAATAACCTGTTAGCATGTGTTAAATTTGACATTTGCGTGAACGTTATGATCTGATTTTTTTCCATTACCACAGATTTCTGATACACAGTAATAGTGAAATAAAAAGCTTTTCCTTTCCTGCAGACCGTGGAAAAAGCACCACAGCCAGAGACAGAAAGTGAGGTAAATCAGAGGAGGCCAACATTTTGGGAAATATTTTCTTTTTGTTCCCATAAATTAGACAAAAACAGTGATTGACTCACGTCCATCATTACAGTCAGATTTTCTCTTCACAGTTGTTGAGTCGGTTTCTGTCTTTCCCTGCACACCGCCATCACTTAGCAGTCACTTCCTGCTTCCTGTATCTGTGTCACATGGTCTCCTCCTCTGCCCCGCCCCTTTAGCAGACTAGCTGTGGATCCTTAGTCCATTGATTTTAATGGGCATCTGATTTGTTTCTGATCAAGGTTTTTTTTAATCATTATTACTAATTTTAGCCACAGCAAGGAAATGGCTAACTTTGCATAATGAGGGAGGCACGGCTATCCTTGGCCTGTCCAAAACTCCACACTTCAGACAGCTTCGGTTGAGCTATAGGCTAACAGCTAAGTCCCTGCAAGCTAAGCTAACTTAGCAAAGCGATGGAAAGATGTGGCTGGTGTCAATCTTCAAATCTTGTAAAAATAAATGTACATATTTCCCAAGATGTCTGTACATTTACTTAAAGCAGAAAAATTCATAAACTTCCTGTTTTCTTCTGTGCATGGCGGTGTGGCCTCCTTACAGGGACTTCTTTCACCTCTTCTGATGCTTTCACCTCACCTCCTTTCACCTTCTGCTCTCACTGTCGGCCTCATGACGTTCATGCCTTTGATTTGTAAATATCTCATGGTGTGTGTGTGTGTGTGTGTGTGTGTGTGTGCTGTTTTGATGAAAGAAGGTGGATCCCTCAAAGTCTGGCACACTGGAGGCTGCTGCAAAACCAGAACCACCGCCACCTGTTCAGGAAGAGAAGAAGCCAGCCACGAAATCCTCCTTCCTTTCCATCTTCAAGCCCAAAGTAAGACCCCTTAAGACCCTCTGGGTGTGAACTGTGATGATATGACTGTATCAGATTCGAGAGAGTAACAGATTCATGTGAATTTGAGGTATTGTTAGATCACATGACCACAAAAGTCCAAGCAGCCTCCACAAGTGGAGTTCGGCTCCTCAGGAAAACTACTGGACTGGTAAATACAGCAACATTCCTCCTGTGAATAGACATTATAACCAGGGTGCTTCCACCAGTCACATCTGTGAGATATTAGAAAACTATAACAACACATCAGAGCATGTGTGACATCCCTCACAACCTGTATCCTAACAGCAGCACCTCCAACGCCTCTATCTGCACATGCAGTAAGCCATCTGTGTGCATGATCTGGAATCATCACCTAGAACTGGAATAATCAGAGTTTTCCATTCAAGGCTGCTGAGGCCAAGAAGGCGACCCCGGCTCCACCCGCAGCAGCAGCCGCCGCAGCAGCAGCAGAGGCCGCTCCAGCGGTGAAAGCCAAAGAGGAGACCAAAGCTGCAGCCAAATCCACAGAGGTGGCGGCAGACAGCAAACCAGCGGCGGCGGCTTCCCAAGCTGCAGACGACGCAGCCAACCTGCCCAAACGGCTGGAGAAGAGGAACTCCATCCAGCTGTTCTTCAAAAATCTGGTATGACACTGACGTGAAGCAGCAATGTTTAATATAGAAGCATTTTAATGGATTTTTAAATAATGTTTATAAAATAAACAAACGTATGATTCTCAGACACGTTACTCTGCAGGGACGTCTCACTGATGGACACTTTTCATGATGTTTGTGGTCTAAACACAACCAGATAACCAGCCGCAGCATGGTCACATGACTATGACATCACCACCATTAAGTTTAAGTTAAGACAGAAAGTTGCTGATGTTAGCCAGAGGCCTTCTGTCAGTAGAGGCCTGTAGAGGCTGCATTTGTCACATTGCCTCCACTAGATGGCAGCAGCCATACAGCCAACAGAGGACAGCATCCAGTGTGACTGTGTTTTGTTTATTTGTACTTGTAGTAACACATAACCATGGCCAGACTCTGACAGACTCACCCTCCTCCTCCTCTTTTTTTTTTTTTTTTTTTGAATTGCAGGGTCAGAAGCGCCACTCCACAGACGCCGGTGTCCAGACAGAGCCGGCGATCGCAGCTGCTGCAGCTGAGAAAGCCAAATGAAAGCGACCCTCTCTGTACAGACAAGCCCCTCTGTCCTCCGTCTTCCTCTTACTCAATCTTTATGTCTCTCATCACTTTAACTACAGTTGTTGTGTTTAGACGTTTAAAAGAAAAGCTCGCTGGATGGAGGAAGGAACTGAGAGACAGGTCTGAAGCCTTCTTCGATGGCCTGTTGTATATTTTTGTCCAAGCACAGTGAAATTAGACTTTTCTGGGGACTTCTCTCTGTTTTTGCTAACTAACACGTATGCACTATATAAGCAGCTTTGCTTTTTGGATTTAAAGTGTCACTGGCTGTTTTTCAGTTCATAGCAGAGGTTTTGTGCAGTTGTGGCAACGCAGGAGCTAAAATGAACATTGTACTTAATCAACAGCTGACAGGAGCATGTTTATAGAGCAGAAAGCACTGACAGACCTAACTCTATGTAATATAGAAACACAGACTGTATGGGAAATCACAATCTTACTGTTCTGAGGGGAACTGATTGTAAATATTCATGTTAACACACACGTCCGAGGCGTCGCTGTGCACATGTGTCCGTGTGGTTCACTGTGTCATTTAACTGAAGTTGGTCTCATGCTGTCAGTCGGTCCTGTTTTTAGCATATGTGCAATTAATGCTTTTGCGTGCCTATGTGTATGCGTGTATGTGTAACTTCAGCTACCTAAAAGGCAATAAAGACGTTCACCTGTTGTCGGCTCTGTTTTTCTGTGATTGTGTGTAACAATGAGTGCTGCAACAAACCAAGAAAATCTGAGTCAAAAACAAGACATCAATCATTATGACACACAAAGAGCTGCTAAGTAAGGTGTGGCATGTGAGTCACACAAATATTCGTTATGTTTATGTGCAGTATTTATATTAAGAAATACCTTTAAGGACTGATATAACACCAGTTTTACAGAGTGAAATGAATCTGAATATTCAGCCCATCCTCACAAATAGATGCTATATATTTGATGTGAAAACAGGGTATCTGGCGCCTACCTGTGGCTGTGTCTGTACACTGCATTTCAAATGTGTAGTTAAGATTGGGTACCAATCACACACACACACACACACACACACACACACACGCACAGGACAATTTAACTTGACAGAAAGTTTGAACCCTAACCAAGTGGCTTTATTGCCTGAATTTAACTGGAATAGAAAAAGAGTAAGGATGCATCAAGCAGCAGCAAAGCCCTTATATATAAAGATATAACCATTAAGCTGCTAGGATCACCTGTCATAATCCAAACTGACCAATCAGCAGAAGGCTAGTTTATAAATGATATAAATTCAGACACACAGATTTCTTTGAGGTTTTCTAATGGTGTCCTACCACAAAAAGTCCACAGGGGGTGGTTGTAAGATTGAAGGAAGACTCCGCCTGCCGCCTGGAGTCATCATCTAAATTTACTGCTTAGCATTCATTAGCAGAATGCTAGCATGTTATGGTAAGACTCCCCACAGGGTTTAATAAAGTCAATCTTAATCTTAATCTTAATAACCTTAGGATCAATCAAACGTTCTGATATATAATATTCAATACTGTATAAGCTAAAAACTACCGTACATAAATTCTTTTTTTGTAAAGAGATTTTAGCTGTTTAGCTCCATTAACTCCTGATTATTGAGGCCTTATCTCACAGCGCCCTCTAGGTGAATTGCAGCCAGTTTAAGGAGACAACGGCTGTGTTCGAAATCACTCCCTGATCACTATGTAGAGCCTCCGCCATTTTGTAGTGCTGTCCGGGTTCTAAGGGCCGTCAGTGTATCCCACAATGCAGCTTGAAAAGTAGCGTCCATCCTACGGTCACTACCTTTAGCGATATGTCCCATCATGCATTGCGCAGACCATCTTATATAATCTCTGTCTTATATAATGATGGTTTAAAGACTGTAGCATTAATGTTTTGCCATAAAATGTTTAGTGAGCTATAACGGCACAAATTTTAATTGCTAACAATGTAGATGTTCAGCTGGCAGAGGTCGGCTCGTGTAATTTGCGACAGCAATGACGTCATTAACAGCGACAGAAAATGACAGAGGTAGAGTCTGAAACAGTGAGTCCACTATGTGGAGCCCTACACTGAACTCCCCATATGGGAACAGGGAGTAGGGAGTGAGCCTGACTTGAGCTCTCCTCCCCTACATTGGAAAATATGGTGTCCCTAGAGGGACGAACAAAGATCTTCGTGGGGCACTGAGGCCACCTCCCCATCATAATTTGTAAAAAGTGTTGTGACAAAATAACAATGGATTTAAATAAAAACATAAAACAGGACTGGTTTCAGGTGAGAGGAGCTGTCACATCGTCTGTCACGTTTATGAAGTCATTTCTGTGATTGATGGCGCCGTGCGCTCGCTCTGGAAGGATGTGTATTAAATAGGAATGTCTGAGGCCCCACTCCTCACCCACCATTAAGTGATGAGCTGCAGCCCCTGAAGGCATAACTCACACTGCTCCTTTGTTATCAATGAGGCGCACACTCTTCCTGTGTTACTGTCTGTAATAGGTGTGATCATTTTAAACTGTGCATCAAAGTAATTGGTAAGGAGGAAACGTGCGGAGGTGCTGCGTGAACCCTTTCAGACGTCTCTCCTGTTAACCCCACGAGGATTGTTTCAGTAGGTTCGCTTGTTTTTTGTCACCACTCAAAGCTGATGGAAGAAGACGGCAGAGTTTTTTAAAGATCTTAAAATACAAAGATCCCCCTAAATCCTGTTTTATTTGTCTTTGTGTGGAAACGTACTCAGCCTTTCTCACATTTAGGCGTCTTGGCATGACGGCGATAACAGCTGCATGCCCCTACATGCACACGGACAGCTTTTCTACACAATTCAAAAAGCAAACAAAAAACTCAACGTCTGCCTGAAGTCTGCACAAACACTGGAATAGACGCAGTTCTTACATACGTGTTCAATAAAGTCATGACTGTACACAGTGCAGGAGGCTCGGCCACCATGTTTCCGCAGTTCATCCCAGGACAATGCGTGTGACTGTGTGGACGCACTGAGCTCAGAGGGGGTGAAAGCAGGGAACAGTGGGTCGGCCTGACAGGAGGCCTGCTGTCAGCACTAATGTGCATCACAGCAGCGCTCGCTGGTAACAGGGCGGCTCTGTGGGGAAACATGGGGGCCAAGTGCTTCCAGAGAAGTCAGAAAGCGACACACAATCTGATCTGATAGCAGATTAATAGTACGTGGTAGTGATCTTTGAAAGGTGGGAGGACGAGTGGTGAGTCAGGAGCAAACGCCTGCAGGCACACTGTGTGAGAGGCAGGTATTCTAATGCAGATGCATGTCGAGTGGCTTTTTTTTCAGGGCAATCTGCTGCAGGGGAGGGAAATTAAAGGACTGATGTTCACAATACTCTACAGATAATGAAACTTTGTTAAATTCAAAGTTCGGGGGATTCTTCAAAAGACTTCACTCTGCTGCCACACATGTGGATAACCCTTCACACAGTGAGCACACAGTGGTAAACTGGTTTTGTGTATCCCGCTTTGTGCAGAACTAGTCTGTCTAAATTTAGGCGTGGTACTCATAATTCACCAGTTTCAAAGAAATGATATTTATATCTGTGCACTGTGTGCTTTGTGCTCGACAGGAGATGAAGGTGAGGACTGTCATGATGTTTGTTCCAGGTTTTTACAACAGAAACAGTTAATAATGCCTTACAGTCTATATTTTCCTATTTAAAGGTCGGGTAGGAGGTTTCACTCTGATGCACGTTTTGTTAAATCAGTGTAACTTCTCTTTACAATCCGATAGCAACCATTAGTTCGGCAGTTTCTCATTAAAACGAAGAATATGAATCATCTGAAGCTATAAAACATAAAAACATCATCAATCCTCCGGGTGGACCCTGTAGGAGTATTGGCTGGTTGTCACTCTCTTCCTGCTCTGTGCACCAGAGAGGTACGTGCATGATGGACGAAGTCACAGACCGCAGCTCGTCTTCAGGTGATGGCGTCCATGTGATTGGAGGCGTGGCTTCAGGGTGAGCTCCGAGAGAAAGGGGCGTGTGTTTACTTTGAAATCTGGCTGACTCTCACTGAGTTTTAAAACCTCCTACCCGACCTTTAAATAGGTAAATAGAGAATAATGTTTTACAATTAAACCGCAGGAAACAGCTCCAGACGCATGTTAGTTTGGCTCCAAATCGGCCGTGGGTGTGAGCGTGAATGGGTGTTTGTCTCTGTGTTAGTGCTGTGAGAGGCTGGTGACCTGTTCATCCGTGAAACCTGCCTGTCACCCTACTGACTACCACTGACACTGTGGGCTCCAGCCCCCAGTGATCCTCCACAGGATAAAGCAGGTAAAGTAAATGGATAAATATGACCCGAGCAGACATGTTGGCAGCGTCACGGTGCGCCAAAATGGTCACACTCATAATTATATGTAAATATGTAAATATAATTGGAACTGTATCAAGCCGGGTCTGTCTCACACAAAACAGTCCAAGAACCAGGCAGAGGGAGCACATGGGCTCAGGCAATACGCAAGCACTGTCATCCAGGTTGATATACCCAGAATCATATAATTCCTGGAACGCCGGACACTAAGGGACACAAGACGACCTGGTGACGAGTGCGGGGAGACACAGACACTAAATACACAAAGGAAGGGAGGACACAGGTGGAAGACATTAGGGCGGGGCAGGTAATCAGCGGGAGGAGGGGAAGACAAGACACCTGAAACCAGATGGAAGTTAGGACGGTCAACATAAAACCACACGACTTTCAAAATAAAACAGCCGTTCCTACTCGACCCCAAGTCTATGGGGATTGACTCACTTTTGGAGCCAGCCCCTAGAGGCTGCAGTGTGAACTGCAGATGTTAATTGACTTGTTCTTATCTAAGTGACGTATTATTATCCTAATGTGCTGTCTTTTTGTATGATGTACCACATGGTTGAGCAGAGAATAGGGGTGTCTTCATTTATTAAAATGCACATTCTGTGCTGAATATTAATCATTTTGGCTATAATATTGTCGATATTTGACGTCAGTGTGTGAGGACTTGCACTTTAAAGGGGTCACAGACTGCAGGAGAGGATGCAGAGGGAATCAGATGTTGCTGAGCTCAGGGTGAGAAAGCAGATTATATATTATCAGTGACTGGGATTAAGAATGAAAAGATGCTCTATGTTTTTTTTGTTGCATATATATTTTTAACACATTTTTAAGCATAACATCTGAAACAGCTCAGAGGTAATTCCATCATTTAAACAACGTTTGCCCACTTGTTGCCCCTGATACCACTGCAGTGGATGAGCGGCTAATTAAATGGATGTAATAAATGGATTTCCACCTTTTCCAATGACGGGGGCAATAACGTCTCTCATTATCTTGAAGGATCACCGTGCTGCTCCAGATTGATAGCCCTTCACAGAGCCTTTGTGGCCACAGAACAATAGGAAGTGAGCGGGAGGCCTGGATGTGTCACATGTGGCGCCTTTGATTAACATACTAGATGTGTTTGTGTAACAGGATTTCAGGGTGAGGTCAGAAAAATACCATAAAGTGAATCATAGAGTTGCATCAATAGGTGACACGTCTAGATGTGAACATCACGGTGGAATACAGCACAAAGAAGTTTCAGGCCTTCAGTCTTTGTTCACTGGTTCCTAACTGGGAGTGGTTACTGATAAAGTTTTTTTCCTTCTTCTTCCAGACCTTGCTACCATTTGGGGGAGGGTGTGTGTGTGTGTGTGTGTGTGTGTGTGTATGTGTGTGTGTGAATAGTGAGCATACACTGCAGTCTGCTGAATATCCTCATTGATTGGATGATGTGTAGTCTCTTCAGGGAGGTGGAGGAGGGGCTGTGTAGTAACTATGAGTGATGGGCTTCATTTAACAAGAAGTAATCTCAGTATACAGTTACCACAATGTGCCATTATATACATCTAATGTCCCCTCTCTTTATGATTAAATGCCTAGATAGCAGCACATAGGGTGTGTTGTTTACATTATATAGACTCCCTTTTTTATTTATATCTATAGTTTCCACCTCGCTTTATTATTAAATACATAAAAACATCTTTATGTGGAAAAACTTTGTTAACATTAAACTGGTCTGTTTGGATTAGCTTTCACTCTTTTTAAAAAACTACCAAAACCTACATTTACATGAAAGCACATTAAAGATACATTATAAGCTTGTTTATATAATGAGGTCATGGATTCCTCCCATGTCTCCTTTGTGCACATGCTGTCAGCAGGATGAACATTAAACTAACACCAGAGCACGTTCTGTCTGTTAAATACCATGAAATGGGAAGAATCTGAAATTTGTCATGACTCAACCAACCTGCTTCCTCATGTAACTGTGAAAACTTCGAGGCTCCCCTCCCCCATCTCCACATGGCAGCTGATGCAGAACGAGAGACCGTGGAAGAAGAAGAGGAAGAAGAAGAAGAAGAAGAAGAAGAGGAAGGTGAGTTCAATGCAGCTCTGTGCTGACATGTCAGCGCTCTGTTAATAACTGTTTCTATTCAAGCAGCTTCGGGAACGCTGTTTAAACCCGGTCAGTGAACGCAACACAGCAAGAAAACACTTATAAATAATAATAGAGCTGACTGTAGCTACATTCATGTACAAATGGAGGTGTAACTGATCAAAACTGGAGCCCGCGTGGCAGTGATGAGTCTCACCTGTGATTAAAGAAAAGTTCAATATAAAAAATCAATTAAAATGATATAAATAAAAGACAAACAGGCTTTAATTGAAGGATTGTGCGCAGTAATCCTTTTCTGTTATTCGTGACCACGTGACTACTCCCTTTTTTTGGAGGGGGGGTGAACCGGCGTGCACGCGCTTCATCTTCCCCCCCCCCCTAAGGAGAGAGAGAGAGAGAGAGAGAGCGCGCGCGCGCCTCAGAACTCAACAGCTGCACAGTGAGGGCTCGCGAAGTCCAACAAATATGATCCAAACAATTGAATAGGTGAGCTGTGCAATAATGTGTGTGTGTGTGTGTGTGTGTGTGTGTGTGTGTGTGTGTGTGTGTGTGTGTGTGTGTGAGTGTGTGTGTGTGAAGTGAAGCAGCAGCTCACACTCGCAGCTCCAGCTTCTCTTGAACTATCACTAATAATCCCGGAAACTCTCAGTTGTATTGTTGTTGTTGGGTGAGTTTCTAGAGAAGATAACACACACACAGGCGCGCGCACACACACACACACACACAAAGTTTCGCTAACGTTTCGTTCTTGTTTGCGTTACTTTGTTGTTGAAACACTCATGTTGTGCAGTGATCTGTTCTGGCGGCGGACGCAGGATGAGGGACGCGCTGGTCGGTGATCGGGCTCCGGGTAACTCCTGCTCTTTGTTTTAAACATGTATATAAAAGGGTTAAAAATAAAAAGCATCACGGTGAGCTGATCGATTAGACGCGGGTCGCTCCGCGTGCTGGAGTTATGATGCGCGTACTGAGCTGTAATAGCCGCTGATCAGGGCCATTGTTCAATAACAGTTGAGGGTCTGAAGTTGTTCGCTGCCTCACGAAGCGGATCCTCGGGTCCCTGAGCTCACCTGGATTAAACGCTTCCAATCAGTCAGTAATCACACCGTCACTGGGCGCTGTGCTACTCCGGCTTTATTAGCTTTATTATAACTGTGATTTAGGCCAATTATCGACTCCGCTTCCATGTGTGTGTATCGATAAGCTGCTGACTTCATCCTGCAGTTTCTGGTATTTCAGTGTTCTCCTGTGAATCGGTAGCTGTTTGCCATGAAGTGTGGAGGAAGTTATGTGGCCTCAGCTTTGGTTTTTGAACGTTTAACCCATCAAACACACGTATTTTTATTTTTTAAATGAAAGTAGACTTTTGGTTAGAGCTGTTGAACAGGGCTGTCATGTGATGTAATGAGGCAGTTCATATTTCAGATATTATCTTTCAGTTATTTCTGGTGATTTAACTGCCACGGCCCAGTTCACTATTCTAGCTTTCATACAGATGACCTAATGTATATGAACTGCTGTCGTGGCTCTACACCATGTAATGATCCTGTGTGCTTAGAAAGTAAAAAGATAAGTCGTCTAACCCTCCTGTTGGCTCTCAGAGACCTACATAAAGGGACCGGTTCAGTCCGCAGCTGCAGTCTGTTTGGCTACTGTCCGGCAGTAAGGCTGTTGTTTGACATGTGTGAACATTTTACTGTCATTTATGACATTTACTCACAGGTATGTGGGTTATATTCGAGTAAATCAAACCCTAACCACAGGAAGAATATAATATGTTATATATATTTATATTCAAAGGTCCATATATGTCTACAGACAATAAAACTACAATAGATAGATGTAAATGTGTTTTTTTAACAGGCAAAATCATTAGTGCTAGTAGGACTGTTGAAGACAGTTTATGGGAAACCTAGAGTTGGGATTTCCCCACAGTTGTAACAATTATTGATGACTTAATGTAGATAATAGATCCTCAGATCATGGTGCAGAGGGCTGCTGTCCTGGCTCTTTGAATAGAAGGAAGCAGGACTTCTGGGGGTTTTCTTTGGGCCAAAGATTCTGGTTTTCTGATTAAACAAGTGGAATTTCCATAAGTCACTTAAAATGAAGGCTTCACACACACACACACATTTACACACACAGGTATTTCTGGAAACACTGTAGCTTTCTGTGGCCTTTTGTTCAGTTATATATCGCTGTGGTGGTCAAAATAGTTCTAACCCTGCTTCCAGCTGTTTACACTTTAATGTTCTCTTTTCACTATTGAGGCTTTTACAGATGACCTCAGTCAGTGCTACATAATCCAAGGTTAAAGGTTTTATCATGGCTGTTTTGGTATGTACAGAGGTCGCTTGTGTGGATGGGCATTTATATATATATAAATAAGAATGAAGAAGGAAAAGGTCTAATCAAGGACTAAAAAGTATTCCAGCTTCCTCTTATTCCAAGGCTGTATTTCTGTGTGTGCTCTTTGTCAACCTGTCGATCCAGTCACTCTACTCTGGAGTCAGTTGGTTTGTTATTGAAGCAAATTGTGTGATATGAGCAGGTTGTTTTATTGTTTTACAAGCGCTAAAAATAATGAGAATGCCAAACAGCGGTGATGACTGATTTAAAGTTCTTTATAGTGTACACATAAAAAAGAAACTAGCATGTGTGAGTTTAAACAGCGGCTAACACACAGAGGAAATGAGTCGTCTGTGTAGTTGATTGCTAAAAAAGATACATTTCCTGTTTCAGAATAAGTGAAGACAATTCTCACTGCGGTGTGTTCAAACTTTCTGAAATCTGAAATCTGGATTTGTTTTGAGTAGAGTCTAAAGATGCTCTTCTTGTGTCTCCAGGTTCCAAGTAATCTGGACAGCAGTGTGTACAAAATCGGAGGAAAAATGCCAACTCACTCATTGCTGCCATTTGTGGACAGCCCTGACGGACTGGCCCAAGATATCCTCATTAGTAACAGTGCGAGCATCCCAGGGCCCGGCTCCAGCATGACGCCGCACACTACCTACTCCGACAAAGTCGTGTTGCAATCTGGAGGAAGTGCACCCTTATCTTGTATGTTCTGTGACCAGACTTTCACCCATCAGGATGAGCTGGGCCCCCATGTGCTAACGCAGCACCCCACCACTTTCTTCGAACCGACCGTGCTTCGGGTTGAGGCAGAATTCAGGATTCCAGGAGAGAGACCCCGACCCAAACCCAACAGCCTCCCTGTTGAAAAAGAGGAGGTCCACAGCTGTATCGTGTGCGGACACATAGCGCAGGACGCCAGCGACCTGGAGACCCACTTGAGGAAACACAAGGACTACTTCACGTACTGCTGCAATGTTTGTGGAAGGCGCTTTAGAGAGCCATGGTTTCTCAAGAACCACATGAAGATGCATGTTAAACCAGGAGCAAAGAGCAAGGCCCAGCAGGACCTGGAGGCCCCGGCCACAATCAACGACGTTGTCCAGGAAGCTGCCTCCGAGCCTGTAGTCACGGCCTACAAAATGTGCATGGTGTGTGGCTTTTTCTTCCCAGACCACGACAGTTTGGCTGAACACAGTAAAGCACATAACCGAGAGGTGGACAGAGACAAGGAGAAGGTGGATGTCTCTGAATCCCTTGCCAAACAGGAAGCATTTCTTCACTGTCTAAACCTCACACCTTGCTCCACAGGAAACAGTTTGCAACATGTGAGATCATCAAAATGGATCCCACAGCTAGATCCCTACAACACATATCAGGCCTGGCAACTGGCTACAAAGGGCAAGATAGCAGTCGGCCCGAATACTGCTAAAGATGTCGGCCAGGAAGCCAGCACAGACAACGAAGACTGCAGCTCCGATAAGGAGGAGCTGAATGCGATTTGGTCTGAAGGCCAAGGAGACAAAGTTACGACTAAGGCTGCTGCAGAGAGTCCTGCCCCGCAGCGAAGGTCTCTAATGCAGAAAGATAAGGACAAGGAAAGGCCAACCACATGTGAGGAGTGTCAGAGGACCTTCAGGACTTACCACCAGTTAGTGCTCCATTCCAGGGTCCACAAGCGGGACAGAGGGGGCGAAGAGAGTCCAACTTCATCTGTTGATGGGAAGCTGTCCAGGACGGGCTCCGTGGAGCAGGCAGAGGAAGGCTCAGAGGAGGCCTTTGAGGAAACCTTGGCTTCAGGTAAATCTTACAAAGCACTCGAGTGCTCCCTCTGGTGGTGGGAGGTGTAGTTACATGTGCCTGCTGTGATTCTGCTGTATTTATTTGTGTGTTTGTGTCTATTTTCAAAGGTGACGATGGTTTCTATCGATCAAAAGTCAGGTCCAAACAGTGCAGTTTCTGTGGCAAATCATTCAGATCAAGCTATTACCTCACGGTTCATCTGAGGACTCACACAGGTACACTCAGATGACACATAATCTCAGTCTGTGCAGGATTACCATCAGCATGACTCATGGTGTAAATTTCCACATTTCTTTTTCCAGGTGAGAAACCATTCAAGTGTGCTTATTGTGACTATGCTGCTGCCCAGAAGACCTCGCTGAAATACCACCTGGACCGGCGTCACAAGGACAAACCCTACATCGAGATCCAGAGCAGACCATCAGCGCCATCTCCTGATGACACGAAACATGTAATGGATGACGAGGATCCAGCTCCAAATGGCTCCAAACTCTGGGTTCCTGCAGCCAGTGGATCCCCAGAGGACACATTTGATAGTGCAGGCATCAAACTTGAGAAGTTAATTGCCACATCTGCTCGCTCTGCAACGGATGATGTGCTCATAAAGTGCCCCGAACCTGTTGACCTGAAGAAGGAGAGGGAGGAGGTGAAGGACGAGAACTCTGAGGCCCCATTAAATCTGTCCTTAAAAGTGTCCGTCTCCATCCCTGCCAGTGCAGAACCCAGGAACGCATTAATTCCAATTGCCTGTTCATTTTGTGCGTATAAAACCATGTACCCAGAGGTGCTGACCATGCACAAAAAGCTGACTCATAAAGACAAGTCAGACAGCAGCAGAAAGAGCAGCTCTGGAGGCAACGTCAAACACAAACGTTACACAGGCTGCCCCCCCGCGCTCCAAGGGAAAGATGTCCCCCCGCTCCAGATGACTGACAGGCGCCACCCTCGTCGAACCAAGTCCCCACCCCCTCAACCACCCGCACAAGACAAGACGCCTGTTAACCCCCCTCAAAGTCTGAAGCAGTCTCCTGACGCTGTCCAAGAGAACCTGCGTTTCAGACAAACACCTGATTCACATCCCAGTCAGGAAAGCTCCAGGTACACAGAGGTGATGAAGAAAACCACCACGGGCAGCAAGTTTGTGGTGGACAGAACCACCCCTCCTGACAGAGCCGGTATCAGCGAGAGGAGTTACACGGCAAGAGGCGGTGCCATTTGGCACACAGATGCAGCCAGACTGTGCCTGTCGACCCGATTCGGGAGCCTCCCTCAGATTGATTTCGGCGAACCTTCCAGCAAGAGATTAAAATTCCCCGTAGCTACGCACAGGGAGGCTGAGACTGCTGAGAGGCCCGGCTTCAGAGGAGGACCACCAGGGAGTACATCCAGCAGGCTGCTTATCCCAGGGAGGAGCGTGAAAACAACAACAACACCGGGGTCAGGTCCGTCCACGGCCTCTGAGGCCTTGTTTCCTGCGAAGACGACACCTACATCCATCGGAGGAGGTTTAGACTCTGAGTGGGGGATGATGAACCTGCTGCGCTCCTACACACCCAACGACTTGGCCTCTCTCTATCACAGCACACCTGCAAACGGCAGCCCGGGAGGGCTGGCCACCCCAAGAGCAGGTATGTAGCAAGATGGCTGCTTCAGCTACACGGTGCATCTGCGTGGTGGTGTTAGTTATAGAAACATTTAAAGTGGCTGATTTAGGGAGCTAACACAAGCTGCTGCAACAATCATATTACTCACATGTTTAATTATTGGTTAGTGATCCCTCTGCTATACAGCCAAGATGGCGTGTCTGACGGTCTAAGTTTCTTAATGTGTGGAGTCCACAGAGTGTTTGAGGTGTTTTGTTTTTGTTAATTTAATTTGAAATAGTGTGCAGAGTTAATGTGGCGGATGTTTCCTCAGGCGGCCGGACTGTGCTGTACCAACACTTACCCAGCCTTCCCAACCTGCAGAGGAGAGACGCCTCAGGCCCGTTCCCCGGTCAACGCTACGGGACCAGTGACAAAAGTTCCTAAAGCTGAAAAACAAAACAAACAAACAAAGCAACAAGGTCAAAGTTTAGAAGAACAAACAGAGGGTCTCTCTTTCCACCAGAATGGTTAAAATACATTTAACTAAAAAAACCCTAATTTTCTAGATTTAAACTGTGCTGCTATCTTGTTTCCTTAAAATAGTTTAATGTACAGATTTAATGAGAGAGATGGTTTGTACTTCCCTAATTTAATGTTAGCAGGAGGTTTGTGTTCAGGGCTGCTCAGGACTTCACTCTACATGTTTATTTTCCATCATCTCTCTCCACTGGTGCACTGCTCAGTTTCAGCCACACTAAAGCTCGACTATAACAGTAAGATGCATAAATGTATCTGTTTATCTCTCAGTACATAAAAAAGCTAGAAACCTAAGAAGCGATGTGACTCGCTGCCACTCTGTCCAGGCAGGGATCACACACGGCTCCTTTCTTTTTCCTTTCCCCCAAAGCGCTGGAGGATGTTTTTCTGTCGACAGCTTCAGCCCCAGCCGTTTACATACAGGCCACAGTAACAGTCCTTTTGTGTGTGTTCTACCTCATGTTGTGCACGGCACACTTATTTTTTTGTGAAGCAGCTGAGCCTGTGGCTGTGGGCCTGTTGGTGTAACTACTTCTTTACACGGCCAGTTTGAAACACAGGACGGATTCAGTTTTTATGTCGCAGCCGCGTTCATCCATCACTGCACATCTAGTCACTTTTCAGGAGTGTGCGTTCTTCTACGCAGTCTTGAAAGTGTGTTATTGGGTTTCAGAGTGGCAGCGCTCAGTGCTGGTCATCCGGTGGCCTTTTTTTTTTTTAAATCACGACTGCATGTTTGGAGAGAAACACAGAAGCAGCTACAGAGGGTTAAATTAACTGTGAACAACAAGTGTTTACCTGCTAATGTGTAATTCAGTGTTTTTTTTGCCACTTTGAAAAGGCCGAGTTAAGTTATTTCAGTTTTTTTTGTTCACGTTGATGTGTACACTTAGGTAAAATGTACAAATATTGATTTGAGAGTTGCACGACACATTTCAATAATAAAGTGAGAACAAATCAGCAGTGTTGGTCTCTTCATGTCTCTTACATGCAACACAAACATGGACTAGTGTCACCATTAACTACAAGAAGAAAACAGACCAAATGTGTTTGAGGTTTTTTAACGTACTTACACAAAGTGACCAAAAGTATATGGACGAGGACACCTGAAAACGAACTAAATATTGGACCCATTCATCACAAGCTGCACATCTTCAAACAATCTGACTCAAAATGTTCATTAAAAACTGAACAAATGTCCAAGCTAACTCATTCTTGTAATGCTAAATATTGCTGCTGGCTGTGTAAACGTGAATTTAACTAAAGACGAATGAAGTGACGAGTGAAAATAAAGCAGTCAAAAATAATAAATACATATATGTTTACTTTCTTTTCTTGCAATGCAATAAAGCACAAACCACAGGACAGGGCTACTTCAGTGTTCTGTACATGTGCAGCTTGTCTGTTTTAAGTCTACTTGATCTGCAGCTGATGATTGATTGATTGTCCATGAATAATCAATCAGTTTATTCTTGATTTTTATAGACAAACCAAACCAAGTTCCAAACCTACCTACTCACTAATTGTTGCAGCTTTAGGGCAAATAATGAAATGAGTTAGATGATAACTAATAAAAAACAAATATGAATGAGTTTAGTGTGGAAGAACAGGTCTGTCTTGACCTCATCACTCTTCATCACGCGCTTCAAAATGCTTAAACAGCTGGACAGGGAAGCAGAAACATATGACATGACTATATGAATAATATTATGTATAGTGTGTGCCAATGACTCAGACTGACCACTAGAGAGCAGTATTTACAAAGTCAAGATTACAGGCTGAGCAGAATCTGTTTGTCCCTCCGTAGCTCTGGTACTGTGGTCAGAATGGAATTATTACACAACTACACACTGCCATACACACAGGGCCGTATGAGCATACTTGTATAGAAAAAGTACACAGACAAAACAATTTACACAACATGCTTGCACTATTATACACTATACTATACACTGTACTACTGTTACACTATTAAACGTTTGGCTCGGATGAGGATTTTATTTTTACCTTTAAAAATAAAATCCTCCGACACGCTGCTGAAGGAGAAGCCTGACAGGACACATCCTGGCTGTGCATTCTGTAAACAACAAATTACAAGCGACAATCAGCACATTCAACATTTTAAACTTTGATTTTCCCCCCTCTCCCTCCTCCTGCTCTTCCTCCCCCTCCTCTTTTTTTGAGTAGACCACATCTGTTTGCTGTCTGTTCCCCTGGGCCAGCACTGTGTAATCTATTGCATTAGCTCACATTAGTGCATATCGCCCATGGGCCTTGGTAATCACAAACGCAAAATGAGCATTTCACTTAGCATCACCCTCACATTCCCCCTCACACTGTGGCAAACTTAGTGCAAACGCATGGCACAGAACGCAAGTCGACAACAGCTTATGACATCCGTCCCGTTACGCTGCGTCCCCGTGTCCAGAATGCTGCGAGGGTTATCATGTCAGAAGACACTTTAACAGGCAAAGATACACACCGAGTTTCCCCTCTCTGTTTACTTCCTGTTCTGGGATGTTTGTGTGCAATCTGAGGCCCTAAAGAAACATTGAAAACATGCATCAGGCTGCATTCATCAACCACATCACCTACGTGTTCTTCATCCTTCCTTTCGTCTGGCTCTAAGGACCTCCAAATTCTTTTTGTTTCCTTGCAGCAGAAAGGAAGTTTCAGTGATGTGCAGGAAAATACCCATGATTCATACAAATACACCTGAGGTCTCCAAGGCTCCTTATCATCTCTCCATCCCCCACAGCAGCCATTTTAGAGCCCAAATCCATACACAAATGGCATTTTATGGTTGCGTTGCCATCCATTCATCTGTACGGTACATGTGACTGAAGGTGCAGCTTCACATCTCCTTCCTCTCTCTCCTCTTATTTTCAGTCCTTTCATCATCACTCATAATTGTTGCCTCCAGATTGTCAACTTGCATGAATTAGCAATTGGGCCAACAAAAGCGGATATACGGTCAGTTGTTGAATATCCTGTCAGAAATCGGAGGCTGGGAGTCTGCTCTGGCTGTGATTGCTCATCATCGTCACCCCATTCCTCTGAGGAAGAGGAGCGATGTAACGGTTCCCACAAAAACAGCCCCTGGCCTGAGGAAAGGGATTTGGGTGTCTACAGAGAACAGGGGCCATATGGAGCAGGCTGGGATAGCAAGGCACATGTACAGAATAATGGATGACGTGTCATGTTTCATGTTGCAGGGAAGCCATCAAGAGACCCGGGTCGGGGAAATCAAAAGGCTCACGTACAGCAAAAGCGACTGTTGGACCATTTAGCAGTTTTGGTTTATTTTTATGTTGAACATCCAGCCTGGAAGAATGCGCTGTTCTATTTTCAGCGTTCTTTTTTTTTTAGAAGTAAACACAGTGATGAATCTGCTCAGCTATTGAATGTATGTGTGATCTTACAGCTGATGATTTACCAGCATTATAAAGGGCTGAGACATGAAGCGCATGCAGCAGTCCCCCCCACAGCCTCTAGGGGCTCCAGAAGAGAGTCACGACCTCCATGTTAAAAAACCAACATCGCAGCGCTCCACTCTGTTTGACTGTACTGGGCGTGTGGGCAGACTATGATGAGGCCAACATGGCGACATGCTTTGTTTTTTTACAGAAATATTTGATGATTGACAGGATTGGTCAAGATAAGGCCTGATATGCTGGAAACATCTCGGATAACCCTGGACCAACATGGCAGTTGATTGGATGACCCCTCTGTCAGTCACTATCTACCCTCAGCCAATCAGATCAGTGAAACACAGAACAGGAAACAATACTAAACCTAGCAAGTAGCACTTAGCATCCCTGGAAACAGAACAGAACACTGACATCACACACAGCCATGCCGTACACTTTACACGACAAACGCTTAGCGTTATGTAGCATGACAGTATCGACTATTACTGTAGAACATGCTCACTCTGTGTGAACGACCTATGTGACACCTTCTACCTTATGTCACCTGAAAATGTGTGCAGCGGGGAGTCTAGAAGGTACAAATTCTGACTTTTAACTGTGTCTTAAAAGCAGCACTATTCACACACGACAACAGGACATGACCCAAAACCTGCATTAAAGGTGGACTGAACGATTGATGTCACTACGGGGGTGCATGCTAGGTTTGGTGATGACAGCATGAATGAAGCTCTGTGATCACCTGGGAACCAAAAGACCTGCAATGATGGCTGTTTACCACTGACAGTAAAAACTATGGACAGAGCTTCCGTGACGTCACCCGTTTGTTTCTGAAGAGCCGTTCTGAGGCTCGGTGGGAGGATCCAGGACGTTGATGACCGCCACCATGTTGGCAGCGCCACGTCCGCCAAAACTCCAAATATGGACAAAAAGGGGGAGCACGAGCGGGGTTTAGGGGGGCGGGCGATCGTGGAAGCAGGAAACTCACGCTGTGATACGTCAACTGTCTGTCACTCAAGCGGCAACGCCCATAATTATGCATAATTTTAAGTCAGAATACCATTGAAACGAGTGAGTTGTAAAAAAATTCACCCCCCCTACAATTGACACTAGAAGAGAACCTATCATCTGAGACCAGAGTGTTTTTTTGTACCAGGCCGTAAACATGTTTTTTTCTGCTGTGAAGTCGGCCATTTTAACATGGGAGTCTATGGGAAATTACTCGCTTTTGGGGCCAGCCCCCAGTGGTTGCGGCGTGAATTACAAGTTTTGACACTTCCACATGGGCTTCAACTTTGAGCCCTGAAGGTTGCCGCTTGCTGTTTACATGTCTGGCGCCCCCCTGTGCTCACAAACATACAGAACATGTAAAATGTGTTGATAAGCTTTTTGCAGTTGGCACAATTCTGCAGTTTTAGGGTCTAAATGTAACGACGTCAGTCCGACACTGAACATGGATTCAAAGTCTGCCCACATTCACAGACTTTAAGCACCCTTTATATCTTTGTATGTCAGCCTCGTGGCTAGATTATGTCAGACAGATGTGCACATTTGTCAAACCGTGGGCGTTTTCTAAGCCTTTATTGTGAAATTATTGTACTATGATGCACGTTTCTGCAGCACTGGGCCTTTTTAATCTCAAAATGCGTACAGTAGATGTATTGTTAAGTCTAAACGAGATAAGGTGGACGTACAGGAAGAGACCCAACACTGCTGTGGAGATAAAAACTGTCCAAGCCCCACAATCACTGCCACGGGGGCTGCTGTATACTTAGTCCACCCCCCCCTTATCTGCTCTACCTGCATGTGGAATAAGCCGAGCTCCTCTCCTCTGTTTTTCTCTCAGTGTCAGAACTACACTTAAGTGCTGTTTCCGATACCCATGAGTAAGCCCCATAAAAGCTGCCCCATCGCCACAGCGTTATTGTTTCTTGCGGATGATTGATTGATGGATGAGGGCTGACACTTCAATGAAGCCATTTCCACTGGCATCTCTATCCGATGATGTGCAGCGTATATTTTCCATCCACGCCTCATTGCTCGCCTGTGTCATTCCTGGAACTTCATTTACACCATGTTCCCTGAAGGACCTTTTTTAGCCCCATCTCCCTTTTTCTCTCCCCGGCTCCTCTTTTTTTTATCTCTCTCTTTTTCTATGCCATAAAATAATGCTATTTCTCCTCCACTCTAGAGGGGCCGGGAATCATTTGCAGGGAATGATAAAACCAAAGGCATGGAGGGGTTATTTACAGGAAGTGTAACACTGACAGGGTCCCACTGTTCTGCCTTTTTCACTGTCAGATGCCAAGTCCATGCTGAGACAGAGCAGGGCTATGATATACATTTCAACTCACACACTCGCCCTACACACACACACACACACACATGCACACATCATTTACTGATCTCCACAAGCCAAATAGGGGCTTCCAGCATTGCAGATTCTACCAAGATGTCGTCCAAAGCTGCCTGAAAACATGTTAAAGTATATTAGTTCAATGACAGTGTGATTGAGGTGCCTGCTCTGAGACAATTGCCTGTTTTTGCTCATATGGGGAGCAGATGGTAAGCAGGCATCAGTGCGGCAGGCTTTCTGGGATGACAGCCATGAGATTCCCCCTCAGGTGCCATTGGAGCCCCTTTAGAAGGGGAGAGTGATTGGTGGGACATGGCACCCCTAAGCAACTGTTTTTTTTTTGTTTTCTCTCTGAGTCCCCGGGTTTCATCAACAAGATACAGTCCGAGAAATATACAGGATGTCACATAGGACAATATATAGTCACCATCATGTATGGAAAATATTAAAATCTCACCAAAAGAATTATTCTGTATGTGAAAGAGGTTTCATTTAATAAAATAAAATAAAAAAAAATAAAATAATAGTATTATCAAATAAAATGGAGTTAAAACAAACACATACCGGTAAATAAATAATAAAAATAAAATTAACATTTTAAATTTAAATTTTATTAAAAAGCAAATTAAAACAAAAAAAACAAAAAAAAAACAAGAGTGCACTCGATCAGTACCTCCACTCCAAACACACACACCTAACCTTTAAGTCGTGCAATAACAATAGTTACTTCTCATTTAAACACTGTTTACCACAATGGAACATGCATTGTATGATGTGTTGTTATGTACTGTAAATATCTGTCAATAAACCATTTATGGACGCTTCATGCTGGTTTAAAAACCACATGTACATTAATAAAAAATATTTATACATGTTTATAAAGTTAATAAATCACTTTAGTTGTGTTGAAGTACTCTGATTCTGCTCTATACAACACTGATTTACACTATGTCAGATATTTCTAACATTTGTTTGCTCAGCTGATGTCTCAACAATAATGTGATCAAGCTGACTGGTCAGATTTTCTCACATGGTTTTATTTATATAGATGTTTAAATGTTCCTATGTACTTCTCCAGAGTCAGATAATTAAAATCATATTTGCCTTTTTAGGCTACATCAACATGTTTTTTGTCCTTTAAAACCATTCAGCCCCTTCAGATCGGAGAGTTCTCTGTAAAACACTACAGGACACAATGCACAGTTGAACACATGATGCATTTGCCGTGTGTCTCTGAGCGTGTGTGTGTGTGTGTGTCCTCGGTGTACTTGACCTTGGCTGCTGTAGGACATTTTGGCTCATCAGGAAAGATGATTGTTTCCTTTAAAAGATATTAGGATGACTGTGTCTAAAGGAAACTGACATGGCTCCCTGCATCCCTGATGGTTTCCACTCCGTTTCTTTTATAGTCACTCGATAGGTGGGGGAATAGTGTCCCACCACTGTATTTATACATTAAGGAGGGTCTGCAGAACCGAGCGCTGATTGGCCCCAGAGAATAATGTCTCCTGTGTCTACATCGGCGTGTCATCGTTTATCAATAATCACCTTGGAGGGAGACTGACCTCTGTGGTGACGAGGGATCATGGACAGTGGTCATCCGTTACCACAACCCATAATACGAGGGGTGATTGATAAGTTTGTGGCCTATAGTAGAAGCATGGTCTCTTCCTACATTTAATCATGGAGTGATCCTTTCTGAAGATGTCCAGAATATAAGGTGTATAAAATGGACGCCATAACACCCCCAACAGTGAGGCCAAAACATCTTTCTATTGCCCCCTGGTGGCTGGATGCAGTCATGTTAAGTGGATGGGACACAGACCAAGCTACAAACTAAAAGTACTCTTCAAACAAAGCTAAACATAGCTGGTTCTTGTCATGATGATCTGTGTTTGAGTCAGACAGGAAGCAGAAAGCTACAAAAACCTGGGGAGGATGTGATCAACACAGGAGGTGGAGGTGTGATGCGGCTTTAAGAGCAGACTCTAGCTCTAGCTGCCAACATGGCAGCGCCAGTAAGGGACATATTTTAGCTTCAACGTGGTCCAATGGGCAGAGGCTGAGGCTCTGGTCCAGAAAGTGCTTAGTGTCCTGTTCTACAGGGACACAGGGGGCTAGAGTCTTACCCAGCTGTCATTGGGCACGAGGTGGGGTACCCCCTACAAAGGGTACCAGTCTATCGCAGGGACACGAAAAGACAAACAACCAGTCACACTCAGGCCTACGATCAATGGAGAGTCCCCAATAACCAAACATGATTCAGGCACCTGCAGAAGGTGCAACAACAACAATGGTGACCAGAAGGAACAAATCAGGGGAGTAGATAATGGTGGACTGTGTCTGCAGTGTTCCTCCTCCTGCTGATGTTGATTTGAGTCAGATGCTATCACCTTAATGCAGACCCCACTGATGCTTCCAGTGTTTAGACTGGTCTCTGGTCTCACCCATAGTTACAATCTGCTCAGAAATGGCAGTCTGTCTCTTGACACGTGCAAAAGTTACTATGCTGGTAGACGTGCTGAATCTTCAATGACCTTACAGAGTCACAGACTTAAACCTCACAGAGATAAATTCAGAGCTCTGTAATTCCTCCCGCTCTACCTTGGGCCAAAAACTTATCAATCAGCATTTTTGGGAGGATGAAAGGTCTCTTATTGTGCATGCTGGGATCATACGTACAGTCTGTGCCCTCTTGATCTTTTCACCACTCCAATAAACTCACAAACAATCCTGCGACAGGACGAGAAAACATTCTGCTTCCCAAAACAAAACCTTTTTTCTAATCTGTCTCTTAAAGCCATTATCTGATTGAAGTACATTTACATAAAAAACCAAGCATGTGAATGAATGAGGAGTCAGATCTGGAGGAAGGAGGAGCGAGGAAGTTACGCATGCACTCCGCAAAGCAATAGCCCTCGTCCTCTAATGCGATGTGACACTGAATACTACACACAGAGAAACAAGTAACCTCAAATTGGGTTATTCTTCCTACCTGCCAGTAATCCAGTTGATAAGCACTATACATGTAGATTTCTGGGGAGCAGAGAAATCAGATTACCCTGAGCTGAACTGGGATTTTCAGTCTAAATTGGCTGTTCTTCCTCGGGTCTCTCATTCTAACAGGATGAATGAGAGGAAATAAGTGGTTTGACTTTGCACCAGATAGATTGTCTGCACGGGAGCAGAGTAAAGAAAACAATGCCAGGAGCTGCTGAGCACACAGACAGGCACCATGTACCTCCACGTAAAAAAACATGTTTGACCTGCTGATGTTTAGGACATAAACCTACCAGGAAACATCTAAATAAACACAGGTGAGACTTAGACTCTAACATATTTATCGACATCGATGACCAGTGGAGTGTTTCAAAAAGCCGCAGCTGCAGCTAACGCCCATGAGGCTAACCTTAGCATTCTCACAATGGCAATGCTAACCTGCTGATCTTATATTTGCCATGGTTTAGACGTGCTAATATCTTGGTTTGGACTTTTTCTATATTAGTAAGAGTTCAGGTTGTCTATCTATAAAAAAGAAACAAAGGCCACCACTGTGCTGTGCGTGTTTGTTACAACCACATGAGCTCAGCTTTAACTAACAAAGGTCCCTGATCGGATCACATCACATTTTTAACAAACAATTACAATACATATCATGTCATATGGTAAATATTTTTTTTTTACCAAATTTGACTTTTCTTTGTTCATATCTGCGACCTATGTTTACTTTACAGTTGATTGAGCATTTTTGTGATTTTTTTTTATTGTCAGAGTATTTTTTTTAGATTGGCTGTGTTTGTTTTTGGGCCCAATATGTTGACAGAGTAGGTTAAAGTTACAAAATAATGATCCGATCATATAGGTGAGGTTGTGCTGAAAATAAAGATACCAAACATGTATGGGAAACATTTGAATGTGGTATATTAAGACAAAATCAAAAGCATTCAGAAGCGGCCAGAAGGCCGAGGGTTAAAGTACCTATAAAATAATAAAATAATGTTTAGGTAGTGTTTGATAAAGCCTCACCAGACCAAACCCAGGATCATCAACACATCATATATAATTTATTTCCGATCATTAAAGGCTAAAAACAAACACATTCAGATAAAGGCTGCACTGAGTGTTTCTACCCGCACAGCTCTGCCGAACAAAGATTAAACCTGTAGCTCTGCACCTATTTGTTTTTCTTAGTAATGGTGCGTTTAATATTCTGAGAACACAGTTTAAGGAGGAGCATTAGAATTCAGGCATTTACGTGGCCCTAGCTGCATCCATGCACGTGTGACTTGCATGTAACGTCTCAGCATGATTTATGTCCTGAGCAGCATTTTCTTGCATCGCAGAGTAGCTGCAGCCCGAGCCTCTCCTCTGCTGTTTTTGTGTTTTCTAACATGACACATGAATCCCCGGTGGCCCCGGGAATCAGACAACCCAGGTGCAACACTAATATCCTCCCAGTATCCAAACATTTCCTTTAAAAGTAACTGGCACGCTGGGGCCCATAAATTAGAACCGAATGCTGCTCAAGATGTCTGGCTTCCAATAAGACCGTACCCAGAGCAATAAACTTTGACATTGCTGCTTGAAAAATGCCTGCCCTTTTTCATTGTCAAGTGTTACAAATTGATGAAATGAGTTCATCGATGTTCCCTGGTCATTATCTCTCCAGTGGCACTTTGTTTTACAGACAGTGGGAAAAGGGACAGTGCAGATTAGAGGGCCCAGGCACAGTTTATCAAACAAAATCTAATATCATCCATAAGAGAGGAATCTGGAAATCAATACTTCATTACTAAATTGTTAGTGGGGATGAAGAGTAATTGTGTGAGTTCAGAGATGTGTCTCGGCGGCCGGGGCATAGGAAGTTCAATGTCACCCGGGAAGTGATAAGTAAAGGCACTGATGGGAAGAAACATTTCTGTAATGGGGGGTGCTGCAGGAGGGCAGTGGCCTGAGCACAGAACAGACAATAGACACTGGTTTGCCATTGATTGGCTCAGCTATAAAGCCGGAGAGGAGTCGGAGCGAGCACCACCTTCTGAATGTCCCCTTGTCCTGTCACTAGTTTTTGTGCATTGCGTAGTCTTCCTCTGTGGTCACTCCAATCAATCGTCTGCTACATTTGCATCCTGACAGAGATAAGTGCAATGATAAAACCGCTCCACTGCAAAAATGGAAGAGAGCTTGATGACACGGCTATTACTGCCGGCTGAAGGTTTGTCTTTGAAAATGACTCAGTGTTAATGAACGTTAATAAATAACTTTGATGAATAATCGCACGCCTTCGCAGCACAGGCCCCGTGATGTTTACAGTGGGATATCTGTTAGGTGTGATCCCAGCAGAACCCTGCAGCTCTCCACTGTGTGTAAGGTCACATCAGTGCAATGAGCGCGTCACCTCCGTGCAGCTCGGCACGGCCTCATCCCTCTAAAAGCTCGTGTCTGGAGTCCCTTTGACCTGTTTCCCTGCCTCGCCATGTTCAGCCATGCAAATCAGAGTGCCTTCAGTTTGAACATTCATAAGCCAAAGCTGCAGCTTGTGTCTGGGGCCAGTGGGAGCTCAGAGGGGGCACGGAGCTGCCTGGTGTACAAAAAGGGGCACATGTACTGGTGGAAGGATAAAAAAAGGAGCAAAGGTAGAGAAGGGCTTTGTTCTGCTCTAAACCAGACGTGGATGGCTCTGTGTTTATATGGGATTATCAAATTTAATCAAATTTTATCTAACCTAGTAATCTAGTAATAATGATCTAATCTAATCTAATCTAATCTAATCTAATCTAATCGCATATCACATATAACCTATTAATGATCTAATCTAATCCAACTGTATGTCACCTGTCTCTGCTGTTAATATGCTAAAACAACACACATAATCTATTAATAATCTGATCTAATTTACTCTAATCTGAACTAATCTAATTGTATTTACCTGCCTCTGCTGTTAAAGTGCAAATACTAAAATACTAATCTAATCTAATCTAATCTAATCTAATCTAATCTAATCTAACAGCAAGCTGCGCCTCTCTAGTTGAAAGTGTTAATAATTGCAGTTCCTCCCCACAGCCTCTAGAGGCAGGCTCCAAAAGTGAGTTAATCCTCATAGTCCTTCATGTTAAAATAATAGAATAGGAAAATAATTGTAAAGTTAATATAATTATGGGTGTCACTGCCTTATGTACTGTCCATGGTAGCTCATAGTAGCTAGCACAGTTAGCATAATCTGGCTCCTTTGTTTATACATTTATTTCTATGATTATTTTAGATTAGGATTATTTATAGGACACTTAAATCTGAGGGGTTTCTTGTCATTTGGATCTTATATAGATTTTTCTGCAGTATGACTGTAAACCTGTTTTTACATTGTAGGATAACTGTTGTATTTTTGCACTCCTATCTTTATATGTAAACATCCGAGGGCTGCATATTCTACAGATGATGTGTTTTTCTAATTAACTAAAGCACCACCTCGCTTCCACGTCAGGAAGTAGCGGTGAGACTGATATAACAAGCTGTTAGGACGCGGGTCTGCTCATTTCACCAGCAGCTACATGTTTGAATGTTCAGCAAGTATACTGCTCCGTTTTAAAAAGAGGCCTTCCCTGTTGTTGACAGAGATAAACTTTTTTTTATGGCAGTGCTTTGACGTTGGTGAAGTGAAGCTGACAGTCCAGTAACAGGGGCCGTTTGCTAATGATTTTTGAGCAGCCCCCAACTGAGTCCTAAATGTCTGCAATATCCATAAACAACTCTATACTGTCCAATTAGGCAGACAGAGATGTACTGGGCTGTCAGACAGATTTGCATGGCTAAGCACCTGAGATCCAGAGGATGATGAGGGGGATGGTTCACCGGCCAGGGAGAGAACGTGCACAATGGATGACTTTCATTACAGCATTACCGCTTCACATACACACTCATCCAATTACCGCCTGGATTAATTGATCATCGTACCTTTTCTTTTTCTCTCTGCTGCTCTGCAGGTTTACAGCCTGAGATCTTCAAAAAAAATAGAAGAAGAAAAAGAAGTGTGAGGGGACATTTTGAGAAGGGGAGGGAGGTGGGGGTTTGTTAGAGAAAACCCGTCGTCGGCCACCACTGTGAGGATGGCCATTTGCAGCACGGCATACATTGGGAATAATTAGAATTTATGTGTGCTCGTCAATCCCGCCTCATCCTCTCCCCCTGCTGCAGACCCATCAGTGGTCAGAAGGGTTCACCGGAGCATGACTCATCCCTGAGTGCGTTTGATCAGAATGAATTATGCCTTTTAGATTCATTATGGCACTTTATTTCTCCTCTCTGTCCTCCTCCCTTGTCTGTTCAGTACCGGGGAATGAAATGTACAAGACAGGGTACATATTTTATTGTATGCATGCTGTCATGCACGCACGCTTAGGGATAAGAAGTAGGCAGCACTGCTTTAGCCCCAGCTACCCGATTTCTGTACGGATGTTTCAGCTCGCAGGCCTGAAGCCCGGCATGGTATGGAAAACATTTGTACGAAGATTTCAAAAGTGGCATCCACTCAAAAAAAATCTAATTGAACTCACGCTGTTTAGTGCACGGGACGATGACAAGTGCTAATGGGATCATTTTAGATCATTTAAAATACAAACGAGTCTTTTCTTTCTGTTCATTAATTACTGCTAATTATACGAAGAGTTAGCCTGGTCGGGGCAGCGTGCTTGGCTGTGAGCTGTGAACATCAGGAGGATGGCCCGCTGCCCTCCTGGAGGACTGGCTGAGAATGTGGCGGCGGTGAGATGAAGGCACACCTCACTGTCTCTGAGCTGTTTATCTGATGCTATGATGAGTTATTCTTTTATCGTCAGGCTTTTTGTAACCTGTTTATAAAAAAGGTGAAGATGTAATTACTGTGTTCAATAAAAAAATAAAAACAAATTTTTGTCACCATGAAATGAGAAAAAAGGTTCAGAACAATACATTTTGTATGAGAATAGCTAGCTTATACAAGCTGTTAAAAGATAATATTATATTATATTATATTATATTATATTATATTATATATATCTATATATTATATTATGTATATATGTATATATATATATATATTTCTTTTAATTGTTTTTTATTTTAACATCTGTTACTCAAACAGAAACAACTAGCATGCTAGCTGCTGCTATATGACTGATATGATATGACTATGAGTTGATCTGCAGTCATCTAAGTAAGACGGCTACGTGCTAGTTAGCAGTTTGGCCAAAGCAAAAGTTCAATTTTTCATGTTTTTTTTTTTTTTCCAGATTTTTGAATGTTCTTAAATAGAAATAACATGGAAAACATCATAGCCTCTGTTGTGTTGGATCATTAGCTAGCTAGCGCCTCCTAGTTATTGCTGAGTTTAGGTGTAGCAGCTGCTGGCTGCAGACCTGCTAAGCACGCTCACGCTCACAGCGCCAACAGGCTGATCTCTATAAGCCAGCAAGATAGCATGAATTATGCAAATTTTAAAAAGAGATGATCTTTGAAAAAGTGACGCTGATTATGGCTCATGTTTCTTATTTTGTGTTTTAATGCAGAGTACGGATCCTGTTTTGCACCTTTTCTTTGTTTCTTATTCATTCTGTGAAAGAATGATCAGCTGATATTTGGACATTTGAGTGACACGAGTAGTTTAAACTGCTTATTTGGAGAATATTTAACCCTTTCTTTCAGGTATACCTGCGGTTCACAACCACCCCGTGCTCTGAGTACAGTTGATGCAGTGATGATCATGGAGATTCCACGAGAATAAGTCCACAGCATCATTCAGAGAGAGCAGATTGCATCAACTCATTTCTGCATTTTTAATTGTCCCCCCCCCCCCCCCCCCCCTTCCATGGCCCCGGTCCCTCCAGGGAAAGAGCCCAGCCTCACAGAAAGGTTAGTAATCTCTGATGCAAGCAAGCTGCTAGATTTCAGATCATGTCAAATCTTCCTCTGTTAGTGTTTTCAGCCTGGTTAATAATGTAGTTTCACATCCTGCTTCAGTTATGCATGCCATTACCTATGTGGATGTCTAACAAAAAAAAAGGTGATATCTGAAATAATGACTGCTGCCGAGTGGTCAATCTCTCTTTTAACTGTTGTTTTCAGCCTCTGTTCAGAGCTTCATCAGTAATCAAGGGTTAATTTCACACCTCAGTGGATTGCCTGCCTTAATCTCTATTCAGTGTAATTAAATCTGTCCAATAAAGTGAGCTCTTTTCCTCTTTGTTCTCTCACATCTCCTACTCGCTTTTTTTTATTGTTTTACACCCATCACATCTCATCGTCTGAACTACAGGCCATCCAGCCTCACTTGACAGGCAGAATCTATCCCTAAAATTAAAACATTCCTGACCGAGATTGTAAGAGGAAGAGAGAGAGAGGGAGGGAGAGAGAGGGAGAGAGAGGGAGAGAGAGGGAGAGAGAGGGAGAGAGAGGGAGAGAGAGAGGGAGAGAGAGAGGGAGGGAGAAGGGGAGGAGGGCGGCTGACACATTCAGTGTCTGTTTTACTTTCTTTTTTCTCATTTCAGCAGGATGGAATGTGGAGATCTGACCCTGTCAATCAGGCCTCTTGACAAGTTTAATCACGGCGTGCCCTCCGCAGAATCACGGCTAAATAGGAATGCAAATAATAGAGCGCTGGGGCCTCTTATAAATGGTAATCAAGAGGACTAATCAGCTGACAGGTCCACAGATATACTTGCTCAAAGAGTCACTCAAACTTCTCCTTTTTTTATTTTTATTCATCGCATATTTTTTACAATTAAGAGAATCAATCTGTTTTTTTTTCATGCATATATGTGACACCGTGGAGGAGACAGAAGGTTACATTTACACCACGTAAAAAAAAGGGGATTTCTTCTCTTTCAGACCAGCCGCCGATTTCTGAACAATGTAAATGAGCCGTGCCAATCCGCTGCTCTGTGATCTGCCACAAAAGTCAAGGGCTCCTCGAAGACTTTGAAATGTTGATTCGGTCGAGCATGGTGACTTCCCTTTGCACCTTTAAAAAATACAACTGATCTAAGTTTTATATGCGCCTTGAAAGTTGTGAAGGTTGCTTCTCTCTCCTCCCCCGAATTGTCAAAGATGTCAAAGATAAATATGAAATTCTGTCATGCTGTGACTGCATCAAAAGTCGGGGCATGTTATTTCTTTTTCTTTTAAAAGTCCATCACATACAAAGATGGTCGTTTTTCAGGGTCTAAAATCATCCAAACAAGCGGGATTAAAACGTCACGCTTTATGTTTCCGCGCCTATAATTCACTTATTTAGAAAAAACCTACATTCAAAAGGAGTAAATTGGATTTGCTGCAGCATAATTATACATGATTTTAGATGGTTTGGTTTGTCACTGGGAATAAAAAGGGTTATATGGCACGTCAGCTGGATCTAACATTTTAAAGACTCACACTTCTCGGCGCGCTAATGATGGTTTACAGGCCAATTCTCTGGGGGCAGTGTGAGTGCTTCCAGGATCTCACATCTTCACAGGCAATCCACATAACTTACTGTGGCAATGCCAAAGGGAGACGAGCCAAAAAGAGTGAGCAAGAGAGACGTGTCAGGAAACAGCGTCGAGTATGAACGTCTGCAAAACGAAACGCCGCCATCACCTCCAAGCCGCCACCACCTCCAAGCCGCCACCACGCCCGCCACCGCCACCGCCGTGGATTATTTCTCCAAATTACAAAATGTACACATTCACAAAAATGTGTGGATTACGATCCGCTAACATTCAGCCGCCTACCTCACCTGCACAGGAAGATCAACATCCAAACAATGGAGCAGCCAAGAACCAGACATCATTAGGCTTCTTAACACCTCACAAGACACAGACAGATTGACATCCAGCCAATTTGGCCATGAGCTGAGAGAGTAGTCTGCAACCTCACTATGGACTAATGATGGTCTAAGCCTGTCCTGGCCCCTTCACAGGCCCGTTTGATCAGGTACAGTAGAAATCCAGCGTGACGTGTTCACTATACATTCAGCAGTGTTTACCGCCATGAATTCCTCTGTGAGTTTGGCAGCTGATCAACACAGGTGTTATTTAAACGGATGTACATCAGCACCTGTCAGCCATCACTCCATCCACGCCTCCTCGGAGGAAGTGAGAGAGTGATAATCATCTAAACAAAGGCACGTGCTGATGGGTAATATGCAGCCCTTTCCTCAGAAATGTGCCATCGTTACGCTGCGGACTCAAATGTGCTGCTCATTCTGATTAAAAACACGGCGGAGCCTGTGGCAGCGAGCAGACCATCTACTGGGGACTGCAGGCAGCTGGATGGATGGTATGAAGGCGACTATGAGGAGGAATGATGATGCACGGTATTTATAGCATCCAGATAACACTGGGTTGGAAATTGACAGGCCCACCTAATGAT
>NC_041028.1:355000-382500 GCF_900634625.1 Parambassis ranga | reverse complement strand
CAGCAGCACTCACAACACAGAGGCCATCACCTTGATGCTGGACATTCTGGTTGATCTTTGACTGGACCTAAGTCTCATCCAGGGCTTCAACCTGCTGCAGAGATCTCTCAGGATGCACCTCAGAAATGGCAGATTGTCTCTTGAATTTGACTCTGATGAGCTTGAGGACCCTGCACGCTTTGCAGTTTGTGATGGACTCCTGGGTTCCCTGGGAGATAGCTCTGTACTGATGTATCAGTGAGATCATGTCATGGATTGGGTCACTTGCTCAAATTCTCCTGGTCCTTCTTGGGTAAGAAGACCTCCAGAACCAAGGTAGACTTTCTCCTGCATCACTTAGCTCCATCTACATTAGGCCACACACTTATCAATCATAGATAGACAGACAGAGAGATGAGGTGGGAACTTACGTGTGTTTATCTCTTCATCACTGCAGGACTTATTTCTCTGCTCTGGTGATTAACTTCTGAGTGAACTGGCGTGTATCCCACACACAGTGTGACGGCTGACAGGTCATCACATCGCATTCTGTGGCAATCACAGGGCGAGCAGAGGATCGGTGAGTGAACGCAGAAGCAGCAGCTTACATTACAGATCAGCCAACTTTTAAAACTTCATTAAAACAAAATGAAAGCACTTCCCGGCACACTTAAATTAAATCGAAATGCTGTGGGAAGAGATGATGAAAGCTAGAAGTGGGAGCTGTCTGACAATTTCAGCGCTCACATACTTTCATGACATGAGACGACTCTGCCGTGCTGGAAGTGAATGGTAGGGATGATTGTCTTTGGAAGACCCCATCTCGCAGATGTAATATAGATGTCCTGAATGAGTGACTACCTGCTGGTCTGTCTTTGTACCCATAGCGGAGACAGTTACCCGTAGACTATAGAGCTCCCACACCGGCAGCTACAACACAAGATTACCTTCTTTTGCCAACCACAGGAGGGTTAACGGGGGGCGAGAGCCGGGGATCCATTTCTTTATGACTTTATGGTTTGGTGTATAACTGTCATTAATGTGAAATCAATCACTGCCTGGACATTATACTTTAATACCAAGATTTCCTTTTTCATCAAGGACTCTAACACGTCTCCTGCCGAGGCCTGAAAGGATGTATTACAGCGCGCTGCGGCTACTTTTCACTTCATCCGCCTTCGCACGGTCAGCATTAGTTTCCACATGAGAGATGGCTGAGAAGCACCTGCAAAGGATGAGCGTGAGCGATGGAGTCCGATCATTCACCGTTCGAGGGTTCTGCTTTATGGCGTGCTGAAGGCTCTGACACGTGCAGGACTGACTGCTCAGGTGGGAGAGATTCAGTTTGTTCACAACTTTGCCACAGGTGTGTCGTTTGCTTCCGTTGTCTGGCTATCAGGCGTTTGTCACATTAAAACCTCAGCAGCTCTGACAGCTGCACTCCTAAGAGAAGTGGAGTAATTAAAATGGATCAATCACCTGTTTTTAGCGCACCGAGCTATTTTTCACGCGTCTGATCTGATACGGAGCAGCAATAACAAAACGAACAATGAAAGCGTCATGTTGGAAAATAATCTACTTACAGGTCCGGCACTGCAGGGAAGCACTCAATCAAAGGTGAAAAATGGAAGCCCGTGTCCAAGGCCTAAATGTATTCCATGGCCGGAGAATGAACTTGCTGCCCATGTGACACATGATTTACACAGGAAAAGGCCTGTGACTCTCTACAATGATAGATCTATGCCTAAGTCTGCCTGGGCTCACTCTATGACATATAATCCTTCTCTTTTAAGTTGAAGATAGAGATAGATAACAAAACGCTGTATTGATTTCCCTGTCTGCACGCTGGCTGGCTTTTTAAGACTGCACATGTCCACGTCTGAATCTTGACCACACTGAGAGCTGCCTCTGAGCCTCTTCCCCAATCCCTGCTGCTTACATTTGCATCATTAGATCACTTTAATTGCACTGATAGTCCATGCATGTGCTGCATGGACTATCTGCATGGACTATATGCTGCAGAGAGATGTTTCTGTTGTTGCCAAAGACGGCTGCAGAGCGCTCGATGTGTGTGTGTGTGTGTGTGCCGTTCACGCTTGGAGAGGTAGGCTCTTCATAAATTCAGATGCGGTTATGAATTTGTGGCAATAGTTCACACATGTGGGTGGGGAGGAGGCATATTTCAAACACACAGAGGATTGAGAATGTTCTCAAAATGGGAAATTTGTTTGAGTAAAGCTAAAACGAGACTTACAAGAGTTATTAACAAACCTGCAGCACCGCCGTGTCATCAACACACCCTATGATGGCCTTTATGCCTTTAAGAGGGAGGTGCACGCACTGTGCAGGTAAACTACACAATGTGTGACCCTTTATATTTCACTGAGTGGCTAACCACTAAATACTTTTCACCAAAAGCTTCATAAGACGGCTGGATGTGGGGATTTAAGTCTTAACTCTTACAATCATCACCATCTTGGGAGTAGAGGTGAGGTCTTGGCACGCAGCTAGAAACCACTGGATACCTCTGGGGCTAAGAAATGAAGCCTGTGCCCAAGAGTGAGGAACCACAGCTCCCCCTGTGGTCTCTGGATTGACTCTAATACCCCATGCAGCTAGCAAATCCCGCTAGAGGCGTCATACTTCCGGTTCACGGGGACAGTGTCCGGGTCGCGTACAAAAGCCGAATGTAAACAACCGCCAGACTACGACAGCTTTGCCCCAAGTTTATTTTCGACAAAACCGCACGACACATGCACACATGGTCCTACCGCGGCCTGAACAGACTCTGTATATTACGAGGTGCCACCTAGCAGTTTGGAGGACAACAAACAAGCCGGGTTAGGCTGGATTAAGCTAGATTGAGAGTTGACTTGAGTGTGATAGCCAGATTTGAAAATAGGTCTGAAGGTATCCAGCTATCTGGATTCAATCCTACTCTAGCTGGACTGACTTTCTCCAGTGTGAACGGGGCCTAAAATGGAGTCAGGCTTCTGTACGATCAGACCTCTTCTAGCAGGCTCGCCCCCTGCTGGCCATTCCCTTCTTTTACATCACCTGTGCTTTGAACCTGATGTAAACAAAGCAGGATTTAAAGCATACCAAACGTACTCTCGTGTTGTGAATGGGCCTCGTGGTAAACACTGTGTCAGACTGCAGGCAGGCTTGCTGCTGGAGCCCTGCGTGCCCTCATGTGGGGCTGGAAAAGTGAGCAGCATGCAGCAGCATGTCATGTCACATTAACACAACCTGATTGTCACTCCACATTTAATTGGAGCTCTATCACATCAAAAAAAGAACAAAAAGAACAAAACATGTCTAACCGTATTCTTATGCATGCTCTCTCATACTGTTATGGGTCATTAGACAACATTCAGTAGTTTTTGGATAGGTGGTGAGGGGTGTGTGTGTGTGTGTGTTCGCTTGAGGCCCGTGGACCCAGGCTCTGTTTACAGACTGAGAGGAAAAGCTTAAATCTGCTGGCGTCAATGCTGATTCATGTCAGAATGAGTGGCAGGTGACCCGAGAGCCGGCAGCCAGACAGTGAGACGGATTACAAGTGAGCAAAACGCCAACAACCTCTGGCCTGCTGTGGGGCAACAGATGACAGCAGAAGAGGGCAAGAGGTGGAGACCCCCCCACCAAGCCTCCATCCATCCATCAATCCACCCCCCACCCCCCTCCTCTTGGCCACCATCCACTCAAACTGACTGATAGACAGGGAAAATGAAAGTATCACAGCTCAGTCAGATATCCTGTGTTTTACTACTTTTAGTCTCATCCAAATTATGTACAAAGCAGCAGATGGGGAAATGTGGTCGTCAATCAAAAAGGTCATTGTTTCTGTCGTCCAACACACAGAGAGGAGGGCGCCTGGCTTCAGGAGTCAGGAAGTGATCTAATAATAAAGGTGTGAACGCTCCCCGTGAAGGAAAAGAAAAGAAGAGCGATGGAAGCAACATGCTGCTGTTCGCCTGCAGATTCATGGTGGCAAACAGAAAGCGCTGCTGCGCCCTCGCTGACTGCAACCGAGCCAACAAAGCCTGAATCCTCCTGACAGCGTCTGTGGGGTCCAGATCCAATCCCGGCCAATTCCGGTTGTTAGTTTACAGCGAGGACGACCTTGCTCAGTGCTGACAGTCGAACCTTTCCAGGAGCTTCCTTGGATTTTACATGAACGTTGTACTTCACTGTGCTACGATGCTACAAATCACAACTGAGCTGAATGAAAGGATTAAGACAAATGTCTGTATACTCTATAATGTGTGAGAAAAAATACATCCACTAAAAAATGTATTTTAGTCCAATAAAGCAGCCCAAATGTCCCCATCTGGACCGATCAGCAACGAATGTGTCGTCGTGTTTTGAAATGTAATTTCCCCTCGGACCAATCAGTGCAGTTCTGATTGCCAGACAGCAACAGTGAGATGCATCATCCTCCAAGTTGTGTGGAAGTGAGATCAGTCATGTCTGATGCTCTGTGTTAAATGAGCAGACAGATGTTGCTCTGCTCCTGCTGGGCTCATACGTGTGATCAGAAACTCTGAAAACACAGCTGTGAGTTTCATCATGCCGGAGTTTTAGCACAAGCACTTCATGAGTCTTCTCTGCATTAATCTCACCTGTAATGTATTTGTTAAAGCAAGTCATTAACATTACTACAGTGCATTATCAGATTAATGACGAGTTTCTTTCCTCTCAGCTCCACAAAGGTTACAACAGAGACAACTTCTGTCTTTTGGCTCATAGAGCTCTTAACAAAGTCAACTAAGCCCCGATCAACAAGTCCACATGAGCATGTGGAGAACATGGAGCCACTCTCTGTACCAATCAGTTTTTTGTATTTTTTGCATACTTATCTGAGTCATGCTGACCAATCAGCATCCAGTCTGTGCGAGCGGTACCTTTTAGCATGCTGATGCTCACGGGTTCGTCCTTAAAGAATCACAATCAGAATCAGAATCATGTTTATTGCCATGTAAGTGAAGGGGGTTCACATTACTAGGAATTTGCCTTAGTGATTGGTGCATACAAAGAACATATGACAATTAACATGCAATAAGATAAAAACTAAGATAAAATTAAGTAAATAAACTAAAGTAAGGCTAAATTTACATGACAGACATGGCGTAACAGACATACAATGAACAGAACATAAAATACTGTGCAGATGAAATGGTAAACATAGACCCTTATATGATCGAATGGAACAGTGTAATAATGTAATAATGTAACAGGTACCACATGGATCGGTGAGGTGGTACTCGTGTGCAAGTAGTGCAAGATGGAGTAAACAGTGCAAATAGTCGTCATTGTGCAGTGACTATACTAAAGTGACCTTCTGAAGACAGTGCAGAGCAGTGCATTAATTACAGTTTAACAGTCCAACAGCAGAGGGGAAGAAGCTGTTCTTGTGGCGTGAGGTTCTGGTCCGAATGGACCGTAACCTCCTGCCTGAGGGGAGTGGCTCAAAGAGTCCGTGACCAGGGTGAGAAGGGTCAGCTGTGATCCGACCTGCACGCCTCAGAGTCCTGGAGACGTACAGGTCCTCGATAGATGGCAGGCTGCAGCCGATCACCTTCTCAGCAGAGCGCACAACACGCTGCAGTCTGTGCCTGTCCCTGGCAGTGGCCCCAGCGTACCACACTGTGATGGAGGAGGTGAGGATGGACTCAATGATGGCCGTGTAGAACTGAACCATCATCCTGGCTGGCACCTTGAGTTTCCTCAGCTGCCGCAGGAAGTACATCCTCTGCTGGGCCTTTTTGATGAGGGAGCTGATGGTGAGCTCCCACTTGAGGTCCTGGGTGATGGTGGTACCCAGGAAGCGGAAAGAGTCCACTGTGGAGACGTCACAGTGTCTGTATACTCATCAAGACTATCAGTGGCAGCCCTGAACACCTCCCAGTCCGTTGTCTCAAAACAGGAGCGAAGCTCCTCCACAGCCTGGCTGGTCCACTTTTTAGATGTCCTCACCACAGGCTTGGAGAGCTTGTGCCTCTAACAAACACAGGCGTGCCAAAAACTGCACCCCTTCATCAGGACTGAGTCCGTCCCCACGGTCCTCCATCCTCCATGATACCACGTCCAACGTTACAGACGATCATGAGAGAATGAGAGAATTTATATAGACGTCCTTCAGCTACAATTGGACATCTGGTAGAGGCGCCCCCTGATGGACATCTGAAAGAATGCACTTCTTTTACTCATTAAATGTCCTGAGCTCTACCCCTAGAGCAGTAGGGCTATCTGCTAATATTTTAGCATTTTAATTTCTTCACCAAACCGAACTAAAAGAGAAAAACAAACAAACAATCAATGTATAGATGTAGGTGCAGCTTAGTTTTTGTATGGTTGAGTGTCTTGGGTCTCATGTTGATTTTCACCTTTTTTAATGTATGTTTTTGTTTTTTATGGCTTTATGTTTAATAAATTTCGCCTTTTGTTTACAACCACCTGTTGCTCAATAAAACGGAGGCTGCAGTCAAGTGCCGTCTTGTTCCTTCTGGCAGTGGCTGCTAAGATCAGTTTATCTTTAAAGAACATTTAAAGCCTCCTGTCTCTCTCACACACACACTGGCACTCTGTGACATCACAGCCTCACAAAAAATGGCCTTCTGTTGGCTAGAACCTGGCAAAAAGTGGGATTCTGTTTTATTTCTATGACTCCAGCTAGGGTAGGCCTGCACACATATTAAAGCTCCGCTTTACATCTATGAACTATTTATGTAAATTAAACAATAGCTATACTACAGTCTGAGGCAGAAGATCGCCTACAAACCCATCTGACTCAAACAAGACTGTGCACTCCTTCATTCCCTAAGCAAACAGCTATAAAAAGAGAGAGGGGCTGCAGTACCAAGAACGACCACTTGAGGCTGGCTCCAAATGTGAGTCAAGCTCATAGACTTTATATAAAAGTGAGGTCAAATCATCTTGCACGCCTTTTCTTTTGCTTCGAAAATAGAAAAATCTAAAATAAAAATCTCCCTTTAACGAGTGTAACTAATGATAATTACTGATGAGGTTATGGGGTGAAGTATAACAGGTTTAACATCCTTTTTTTGTTGTTTGTGTGGTCTCTTTGCGTTCCTCCACAGATAACTCACTGAGTAATCCACTGAGTCACCTTTGCACTTCTGTTTCTGGTTTCCTTCTGTCACAAGATCCAATATGATCCAACATGTTTCCAGATATGATATTTATTTACAGCTCATCCACAGATTACTCAATACTCAATCCTGTTAGCTGTTCCTACCACCACATTAGAGTCTCCTAATAAGCATTAGGTGTCACCCCTCTTCCTCCTCCTCCTCCTCCTCCTCCTGTGTGTCTGGCCATTTTGCATGTTTCCTCTGAGTCCAGGGATGCTCGGGAGGCACACAAGCAGCCAGTCGGCAAGAATTAGAGCAGCGTCCGTGATTGTGCTGACGTCTGCAAGGGGCTAGGCTGAGATTAAGCCCAATAAAAATGTGTGATTTGTTGCTTTCATATTTGGAAGATGTCAGCTTCAATTTGAGCTAGCACGCTGCCCTAAGGCAGCCTGGGTGACAAATATGAAGGATGCACTGATGAACTGCTGGCAATCAAGTGTTAGTTCTTTCATGCAGTGTGTGACGGCATTGAAAGCCTGCTCACATTGTTGCACAGAGGTTTGACAAAGATATCAGCAGCATCTCTTTCTGGTGTAATTTAATGTCATGTATCAGTTAAAACTAAAGAAGCTTTGATTTATTTTGTTCATCTTTTGTTCACTTGTTTTTGTTATGAATCGATTCTTCATGTATAATTTAGCTGAAGGCTTCATTCTGACATATGATGTGGGACAATTCAATTATATTATTATTATTATTATTATTATTATTATTATTATTATTATTATTATTATTATTATTTAAAATAACCAGACATTTTATTACAGGCTTAGACTATAGAGATAAACAAGCCTTTTTCTGAGGTTAAATCAAAATAATTTAGGCTATTACATCTTCTTCATCATCATATTGTTCGTATTTACTGCATGTATTTTGTTTCTTAGTCTGTACTATATCCTCTGAACTCTAATCGAGCTGTTAGCTGAAGCTGCTAGCAGACTAGCTACAGTAGCTAGCTTGCTAAAGAGGTCTAGCTAACAAACAAACCATGGAAGAAGATTAATAACATGCATCACACTTTTTCTGTGCAGCTTTCAAACTCTATTTTATTTTTATTCATAGCTTTTATTTTCTACTCAAACTGCTACTTAGCTGAATGGCTAGCTGACAGTTAGCTCTGCTAGCTTGCAAACACATCAAAGTGGAGACTAGCCACGGCTCAAATTAAGTCTATTTCTGGCCAATTAATTCGCACTTTTTAAGAACTACAACCATTTCTTTTGATAGTTAGCTTCCGTGCTAAGTGTAGCATTGTAAATGAATTGTTTATAGCTTAAAATGCCTTTTATGCTCATGGTTAGCGTAATAGCTTAGCATAATAATAATAATGGCATCAAAAAAAGAAAGAAAACGTTCTTGTTTATGCTAATGTGATGCTAATAATAAAAAAAGAGTGACTCCTGTGCTTCAGGGAGCACTGCTGTGTGAAGGTCACATTCATTCAAACTATTACACACAATAATAATAACAACAATAATATCATTAAACTGTGTTCCTCACTTTGATTAGCCTCACTGAGACAACTGACATTTAATGTGAGGTGCAGCAGGTTGGTAGGCCGACGCAAGTAAAGTCCTCACACAAGAAGACATTAGGACTTCAGCCTCTGTATTAAATAAATAAAGTAAAAACAAATAAAGGCTGTAAAATGATGAGCAGGCCCCACTGCTTTTCAAAGCATGAGAACATCTGTAATTATTAAGCAATCATTACAAGTGAATGGTAACAGGGGGGAGGAGGGGGAGACGTAATTAAAAAGCCAAAGACGGTCTGAAGACGGACGGACGGACTGTTTAAGATTCTGGAAGTTTGAAAATAGCTCATGCATTATAACTGAAGCACTACCCCGAGTTCCCCGAGTTTAATCCTTTTCGCAAAGTGCTTCATCAACCTTCAGCTTTTTTGACAAGACAGAAGTTTCAGCATGTATGATTAATAAGATACAAATGTGCAACTGATATTTGATAAATGACTTTGGTTTCATATTCATGATGTACAATGAATATGCAGCACCGGGGGCTTAGGCCTACTTGATTGATCAAATGTATTCCATTCATCACTTATTTTTGCTTAATTAGCATATTTGAGGCAACACCATTAACAGTGGAGGACTATGGGGCTATTTGGGAGATGTGATGTATGTACGGGAGCAGACATACATGCATAACTCTTTGTCTCGCAGCGCCTGTGTTCTCAGGAGGTGGAATTCATTAGAAAGCAGATTTCACAGCTTCTTATTAAGCACGAGGTGCATCCGATACCTTCATATGTGTTTAAAGAACAGCAGGCAAAAGGAGAATAAAACGTGGGCAGGACCAGAGAGGGAGGGCTGTGATAACCTGAGGACTTAGGGGGAGAATAAAAGGGAGAAAGGGGAGTGAGGATGTGGGTCATTATAGCTATAAGTTCTAAAGCCCTTCATTAAACACATGAGCTCGTCATTACCCTGCTCTGCTGTGTGATGAACCCCCCCTCTCTGCCGAACCCCACTTCAACCTCCGGTTTTCCGTAACCAGACGCTGCAGTGGATCCGCCGCTGTCTGGGCAGGGGGCACGGCAAAGTCAGGCTCACAGAGTCAATGTTTTGTGTGTGTTTATCCAAGCAGGAGATTCTGATGCACATTTGCCCCATTACGGCGCATCAGCATCAGCAGCAAGACGCACGCTAAGTGCAAGCGAGCGGCGTGCACTTTATCATTATTTGATAGCGTGTTTGATGACAGATTGACAAAGGATGTGCAAATGTGAGCCGGCGTCAGTTTTCCTCTAAGGTCGGGTTTGCAATGCAAGCATGTGCATAATCTGATGTTTCGACTATTAGAAGTGTTTTGGAAAAGTAGCTCCAAGCTGGAGGGAGTGACAAATATATATATACACACTCTGTCAGCGTAACCTGCAGACTGCTAACAGCAAAAACACGGCTCTCCTGTATGTACACGTGCAGTTAATATGTACGAGAAAGCTGTAACTAGCAATGACGGGTCATATATGACTAACACCGTTAATATGCACACATTTTCACCAAGGCCCCGTTCACACAATCCAGCTAGAGTAGGATTGAATCCAGATCTTTAAACTGGATACGTTTAGAGCTATTTTTAAATCTGGCTATCACACACGTGTCCACGCTTAATCCAGTTTAACCTGGCTTGTTTGTTGTCCTCCAAACCACTAGGTGGCGCCTCGTAATATACAGAGTCCGTTCAGGCCGCGGTAGGACCGTGTGTGCATGCGTCGTGTGTTTTTTTTTGTCCCGTGTCGCTCGTTCTTTTGTTTTTTCCAGTGCAAACAGCAGTTTATTCCTCTGTACCCCTGTGGAAAATAAACTCGGGGCAAAGCTGTCGTAGTTCGACGGTTGTTTACATACGGCTTTTGTACGTGACACAAACCCGGCCCTCGTGAACCGGAAGTATGACATCGCTAGCGGGATTGGCTAGCCGCATTTGCGCTCAGACCTGAGCCAGATGTAAACCAATCCGGCTAGATCCACCTCGAGATCTATCCTGATATATCCGGATTTGCGTTGTTCAGACTCTGAAAAAAACTCTCCCCAGTGTGAACGGGGTCTAAATTATCCGTGACACCTTTTACATGATAAGAATCCACATTATTATAAAGTGTGCAGTATTTTTCTTGTGCACAAAACCATAAATCCAACACACTGACTTTGACTTATTGGAGCAAATTATGGCCGCAGACAACTCATTTCCTTCTGTGACTGCACTGATGATGGCATTTTTCTTTGGTTAGCCGTGGGTGAATATCCTCCATGTTGTGCTGGTCCCTTAAAAAAATACACAGAAACAACATGTTCAGTAAAACGCTGCTTTGTTTTTGTCGGTACACCATCACTTTAAATTTCTATTAATAAACAAGCTATAGTATTCCCTTCCACCACCCCCCCCTCGCTGCAGCTTAAGAACAATGCTCACTTCCATTTAAAATAAGTTGCTCCTCTAAAACATAATGGCCCTACAGACAAATCAGAGATCCACGGGCGAAGAAAGGCGCTAAATAATTTATAGCTTTAATCTGCTCACTGAGGTGTGTGGTCTTTGACAGTAATTATAAATGCAGGGAGAAATTATAGCTGAATACTTTAACTGCATTAGGAGTCATCTGATGAACAACGTGATTGCCTGCTCGTTTCCAACAATAGGGGGCAAGTCGGTGTCACGGCGTTCACATCAGCACGGCGGCCGAGTGCTTTTCCCCATTCACCATCAAATGTCAGTCGCCCGTTATAAAGCAGAGATTTGATGGGTGGAGGTAATTGAGGACTTGATTGCTTGAAAAAGAGATGAATTGCATAAAATGTTTATGAATTTAGAAGGCAATTATTTTTAATAGCCTTGAAATAATAGAGCTGGAGGAAATATGTTTAATTGTTATGATACCATCTTGCAGCAACAGCAGCGGCGTTCACAGGAAAAGCAATAAAGTCTGACAAGAAGATCTATCTGAAGTGTAGCTAAAAGTCACGAGGTAAAAAGGAGGGTGTGTGTGTGTGTGTGTGTGTGTGGGGGGGGGGGTGACGGTGTCGCCTTTTGTCTGGTGCAGGTTCTACATGGATTTAGACAAAACAGAAGTGTGTTTGTCGGCAGCGTCACTCTTCAAACATGCTGACTGTGTTATTTCGCACAGATGACTGACCAACACTTACAATCCTGCTTAAACCTGTTCCTATAATTGATAAAAATGATTAAATATGCATATACTGAATCATATTAAGACACATGTCACCAGATTCCTGCATAAACTGGAGCTGTTACACTGCTTTGTTTATGCACAGATCCACACTGTAAAATAAAGCTAACCTGCTAGCTGCGGTTGATGGCCACATGTCCATGTGTGTATGGCCTTGGTCAGTGTTTCAGTGTTGGTGTTAGACTGAAATATGAACACACCACATCTAAAAAAATAAAAGATGCAGATCACCAGGTGTGTGTGTGTGTGTGTGTACCTTTAGCTTATTCAGTCATTATATTTACATCATAACGTTCTGCAATGCAAAAACATACTCAGAGCAGCGAAGGGAAACCCAGCAGCATGTGTTTATATGTGTGTGTGTGCTAGGTGTCTTTACAGGGATTAATAATGTTAATCCTAATCTGAACCTCCAGGCCTGAAACATGAAGCCCATGTAGGTGTGTTAAAAATCAGTCCCCATTGACTTCAATGTTAAAATGAAATAAAATAAATAAATAAAAACTAAAAAAAAAATTAATAATAAAAAAAATCAAATCCAACTTTAACATATTTACAGCCTGTTTTGGTCACTATTAACCCGTTTAATCCCAAATTTGTCCCTGCAAAATAACTGCATGCATCTCACAGCTTAGACCTTCCTAATACACAAACAACATGTATGTTAGTGAACATTCTGTTTTTGTAAGGCGATGATTGCTTATATCTCATTCATATTAGATTTAGAATTTTGCCATAATTATGGGCATGATGGTTTTGCAGATTTAGATCACAAGCTTCCTGTTTCCATGCCTCATCTCTACCTCTTTGCCTGTATTTGGGTTAACTGGGAGTTTAGGCTGGGTGAGACGCTGCCAAAGTGACTTCTCACAACATCATGGCGGCCATATTTAGTCACAATCTATGAGAGGAAGTGATGTCAACAGTGCCCAGAAATAGCTGAATATCTATTATTAATTACTTTGCACTAGAAAATGGCAGCAGTAAAACAGTGGCGTGTACAAAGTAAAGGGCACATATATACCTATAAATATTAAAAAACACAATATACAAGCATGAGAATTAAAAGGGCAAAAATAATAGCATCAAAGCATCTCTTCTCTGATCAATGACTGCATCATCATTTAAAAAGCACCACAGTACAAGGCATTATGAAATGTTAACTCTTTATTTGAATAAGTAAAAAAGGTGCAGGTATCACAGGTATCTTCTGTCTTGCTGTTATCCTTGTTGCATGAAACGCACTGCTTTGCTTTTTTTTCTCTTTTCTTCTAAAATATATTTACATGTGAAATATCCTGGTGTCCAAACTGGCTAATTATTTTGGAGTCATGTACAGAATCCGAGTCTAAACTGGTGATTAAACGTTTATTAAAGTGCTTTTTTTTCCTCTTCTATCATTGCAACACAAAAACATCTTTACATAGCGATACACTGTACAGGTCTGCCTGTGTGTGTGTGTGTTATCAGGAGTCGGGCTACCTGTTTAAATGGCTGCGCAGGTGGTCACAGAGGTCGCAAAGTACAATTATTTTGTCTTTGAAATACAATTGAAACTTGACATATCATACAAATAAATAGTAGTCATAGCCGGGGCTATTGCATGCAAACATCAGCAAGTATGTTTCTTCAAGCAGTAATACATTTCATTACTGGTGACGCATTTGAGCAGGGTGCAAACTTAGTGTTTCCTTACACAACTTCTAACCAGTGTGTGTCTCAGCTGTACTCCATGAATTTTTTTTTTCATAGTCATAATGATGCACACTACACAATGCTACTTGAAAAAATGGCTGAAATATCTGACCCGTGTATTAAAATTAAAATAAAATAAAAAAGTAACAAAAAAGTGACAATAATATGAAAAACTACTCCTTGTCCATCTCCACATACTGTGAATGGTTGTCGGGCGATTTGCTGTGAGTTTTACTCAAATGGAGTTTGACCGCGTGATTACTTGCAAATGTCCGACAGCACAGCTTACATTTGAACTTTGAGTCAACGTCCTCATCCGCCACTAAAGCCTCCGTGGCCCTGACGCTGAGGGCCTTGGACAGTTCCGGCTCCTCTACCTTCGTCTGGTGCTCCACCGGCATTTTGCACATGTCTTTAATTTGGAAGCCGAGATGGGATTCCAGATGGGAAATGAACATGTTGGGCGACCTAAACTGGGAAGCACAGTCATTGCAGTAGAAGACCGGGTTGCCCGTGTCCATGTTCTTGAGAAATTTGGTCCCTCCCGTTTTCCGCAGTTGGTATTTCACATTTGCTAACCAATGGCTTATGGTGGTCATGGACAATCCGGTGAACTTGGAGATGTGCATCCGTTCCTGAGGGCCGAGGTCCGAGAGCAGATACTTCCCCTCGGATGTCTGGAAGAGGCTGGAGGCGAACTGAGCTTGCAGGATGAGGAGATGGCGTGGATTCCAGTTTGACTGTCTGCCTTTACGTTTGTGGACAGAGTACACCTCGGCGGACACGTCCTCGAAGCGCCTGACGTCTGATTCCAGTTTCATGCTGGGAATCCTGGATGGCAGGGAGGGTTTGGGCGTGGTGGCTTTTGGAAGAACTTTAACCATATCGGCGATGTCGGACAGAGCGTATTTCTGCGGCATCGGGGTGGAGGGCTGCAGCAGCAAAGAGCTGGCCTTGCTGTGTTTGGATTTCGTCAGGTCTATCGGCTGGTCATCGTTAACAAAGAGAAAGGGGTTATCAGGCCTCTTTCTCATAGGACTCCCCAGCATTAAAGTCGGCTTCTCGCTGCTACGCTTCATGTCAGCAAAAATGGACTGTGTATGAGCAGATAGCTTATCTGCTCTTGAGTTATTGGGCTTATTTGCTTTGCCCAGATGATTGTTCAGAACTGACTGCAGTGCACTAAGAGGGTTTATGCCGAGTATATCCGGAGTGTCACTGAGAGTCTCTGAAGCAGTGCTGCGTCCATTGCTGGCAGCGGGGCTCGGTGTCTTGCCTCTGTCAGAGAAATCTGGGCTCAACTTCCCTTTGATCGCCTCACTCCCTTCATTCACACAGTCTGCATCAAGCTTTGAAGAGGAAGAGGAATCATCCTGACAATCGCTGTCATCATTCTCCGCCAGATCAAACTTAATATTCTGACTTTCTTTACCATCGCTAATGCCAACCTTTTCTTTTTTGATGTCCACATTTTGATGCTGTCCCTGGGGAGCCTCAACTCCCACAGCACCGTGGTACAACTTCCCCTTTGGGGCAATCGGCCTCAGCTTGTGGTTAAATGTCTGCTTTAGCTGAGCAGGGGGAGACGCAGAGAGAGGGGCGCTTTTGATGATGCCGGAGAGCTGATAGGCAGCGTGGATGCTCGGGTAGGCACTCCAGCTCGGTGTCCCTGTTTGAGCTTTATTGATGGCAGAGGCCACTGTGTTGGCTAAGGATTTAAGAATGTCCCCTCCTCCACCCGAGTCCTGTTCAAGATCCTCCTCACGGAGATAAGGGTACTTAAAAGCCCCATTGCCGGCCTTTTGATCCTCACTCTCTTGCTTGTCATCTTTAGTTTCAGTTTCTTCCACTTTGTCTGATCTTCCTTCCCCCTGGCTATCCTTCTCGCTGCTCCCGGGGGAAGCATTTTTTGGAGACACCTTTTCTCCCTCAGTGTCACTGGCAGCAGGCTCAGCTAAGCCCTGGATCTTCTCTATGGCCAGGGGGTCAAGCACTAACTGTTTACCCTTTTTAGAAGCAGAGTTTGTGACTTTGATGAAGTGTCCGGTGACCATCATGTGTGTGGTTAGCTGCTGAAGGGTGTCATGGGAACTTCCACACTCCATGCATTTAAGTATCTGAGACTTGCATGTCTCAAACTGCCAGGTGTAACTGGCCCCGTTCTGATAACCGTAGCGATTATTGTTAGCGTTTGAAATGGAGGCGGCACGCTGTGCCTCGGTGTAGCCGGACACGCCCGTGGTGGAGTCGGGGGAGCAGGGCCTAGTCGCTTCAAAGGCCCGTTTCTTTGCTGGTGGCAATAATTTAGGTGTGATTACTGGGATTGGCTCTTTTAAAGGCACTTTTTGGTAATGCTTAGTTTTAATCATATGGACGCTCAAATCTTGGAGTGAGTCGAAAGAATGACCACAGAACATGCACTTCAAGACTTTCTGTGCGTCCTCCTTCCCCTCCATGTCCTGCAAGTTTCTTTTTCTGGACTTGGAGGATGAGGCAGAAGAGTTGCTCTGTTTGCTGTGGTTGTTGTCCTGGTAGTGTCCGCTCTTGTTCATGTGGACCGTCAGCTCCACAAGAGTGTCGTAAGCAGCGCTACAGTCCTTACAGCGGAACCGGCTGGCCCCCGTGAACACCGAGCCGCAGGGTTTGGCGGTCTGCCTGTACAGGTGGACGGAGCTGAAGAGGTTGGGTTTGGATGCAGGCTTTGGCGAGAGCGTTTGCTGCAAAGTCTTGGAGAGCGCGTCCTGGTGCCAGTCGAACTCGCTCTTGGTGCTTCCGTTGGTGCTGTCGCAGTTAGCTTTGCTGGTGTTTTTGCCTATTTTCAAGTCCATCCCTATCCCCGTCCAGTAGGAGTCTGAGAGGAAGTTTGCATAGACTGCCCTCATTTTCTCTAAGCTGCTGCCCGTCTCGTCTTTGTGTTTATTGGAGCCGCGACTTTCCTCATCCTTCTGGCTCTCAGGTGGTGACGAAGTCTTGAAGTCTGAGAGCCTGTCGCTGCTGTCGCTAAGACGCGACTCCAGCTCGGCCTCTTGATTGGAAAGGACACTAATGGGAGAGTTCTGGTTGCTGTAAGTGTTGGTGCTCTTGTTGTCGAGCTCTCTGTCCTCAGACACTTTGGGGCTGGCCTTCTCTGAGCATTCCTCTTCAGTCTGAGTGTCGTTCTCGCCGTCTTCTTCGGGGACAGACTCCTGAAGAGCGCCATCCTCATCAGGCATGTACACTAGAAAAAAAGACATAGAAAACAACATTAAAACGCTGTTTTACAATAATTAGACTGTCTATATAAGTCATTTAAGACAGTAAAAGCGGTGACTGCTGCTGCGCCTGTGAGAGTCTGGGTGGACATAATGTTTTTACTAACGGACTGCTGCCGGTGTAACAGCAGCATTTGATTCACGACAGGCCATTGACTTAGTGCTGTGTCCAAGGTTTTCCTGGCCTGAAGTTGAGATGTTTACAACAATCACTGGCTACTGAGTGACAAAAAGAAATTGATTCTTCTGGGGCCTGTTAAGTGTTATTGCAAACGACCTATTTCATAGTGATTATGGAGGCCTCAAAACTGCAGCGAAGAGCCCGCTCTGCTCCGCCCTCCCTGAGGGATGAACTCAGCATAAACCCAGTTATATTCTAATGTCCTGATCAGAAGGTACAGTTAAAAGGCTTGACTCCACAGCGACGGCAGGAATGTTGAATGTGAATGATGTAGCTGTTGATCACACTGGAGGAAAAGCTGATTGAATTATCAGTGTTAAAACCAGACAATTATACAAAAATGTTCAAAAGATTGCTGGCAATCTGTCACGTCATTATACTCTCCCTGACAGTCTCATAAACAGCAATTACTTCTTCCATTATTCACCTGTTCATTCTCTCAACTCATAGAGCACAAACATTATTGCTCCAATTAACAGATAATTAAACAACAGTATTTCTAATTGACACATTTCCCATCATCCAATTAGTGAAACTGACTCAGCAGAGAGAGGGTGTTTGTGTGGCTTCAGGGTCTGCTTGGCGTGATGTGAACGCAGCTGCAGAATATTCAAATGAGCTTTCTGACGATTATTTTAAATCCGAGCACCGATAGCACGGCTAAATGTTTGCATATCTTTTGAAGACATCCCTGCTCTTAATGCGGTTTGTCAGAGTTGTCACATATCTGAGATATTTTCCGCCTCACATTCCCTGCTGGAAAAAAAAAGTGCATTTTGGGAGAGATGTGGCAGACGTGCTGTGAGTTAAATATGAATAGGACATAACAGCCCTGTCCAGGCACTTATGCATTTCGTGTTGTTAATATTTCTCCGCTGAATAGAGGGCACTCCATGAGGGCGACGGCTGGAGCCGAGCACTCAGGAGTCCCACACTGGGCAGCACATAGAATGTCTTCTGAAAATAAGACTTTTTTTTTATCAATATTTCACAAGTGCCTCAAGAGAAACCCCGGAGATGAACTGCTTTGCCAGCTAATGGATGGAGATGGAGATGGGATTCGGACTTTCAAAACAAACATGTAGAAAGGGGCTGAACAAGAGCCAGCACACACACACACACACACACACACACACACAGGAGCCCCGATGTGCTGTGACCTTGATCCACCGCATGAGAGATGTTTTGATTGGCCAGTGATGGCCTCCAAAACACCCTTGATGCTAAGGGAGAGAGTTGTCAAGAGCACAGAGGTATGTTTTATTTATAGTCTTATATATAGTATTCACAGTGAAGGAGAAGACCAATGGCTGTGACAGGCAAGCCCCACTCTCTTCAAAGTCGTCACTAAAAAAACAAAAGCACCGGCAGGACTGAGGGAAAGTGGGCAGATGAGCGTCCAGAGGTCCTCGTATTTCACAGTAAAGGCCTGCATGTTTTATGCCCCTTAATTTTAATGTGCACTGTTTTCCTGCAAACAAGCGCACACATATCAAATTTAATGTGAACGTTGGTCCTTATCGTGGTAGTTGAGGATGGGACTGACAGAGATTAACAGCTGCCCCCCTCCTGCTGGTCTATGCCTTTCTATCAGATGCCCTAAGTAGCAGACATACAGAGGCACAATTAACCTTCAGGGAAAGGATCACTCCAAGACACCGCACGTCCAACTCTGCTTCTCACACCATTTGTATCTGCACTTTTCCAGCTCCTGATCCACCACCGCGGGCCAAGCTGCATTAACACCAGATCAGATTCAAGGACAACGGCATGAATACCTACTGTACACACACACACAGAGGGAGAGGGAGGGATGACTGCCACAAACACAAGTGAAGAAAGAATAGGAAATGTCTGCTTTGAGACTAAGCAGGCCGAGTCTAACTAGCCTTACAAAACAAGAGGCTGGCATGCCTCGTCTGAGATTTAGCATGTCATAAAGTGCTGTAAAGCCTCCAATCTGTGTCACTACAAATTTATATCTTCAGACAGAGATATGCAAAGGTCAAAAAACCTGAGGTGTCCATCATAAATCAGGCAGTTGAAGTGTTTATAACCTTTATCCGTTAGAGCAGACTCTTGGCATAGCAAGGCCTGGATTTACAGAAGCAGCAGCTTGTTTCTGAGCCAAAAGGCCCCCCCCCCTCTCCGACTTCTACAGAAAGCAGCACAGAAACTAGCAGATTATATTTACTGCTACATTCATGGCAGCATGGAGAGGTGCTTAAGGCTTACACAACAATATTTTTTACAACTTTAAGCATCGGGATCTTCATCTGCCCTGTGAGAGGGATTCACAATGTGTCAATCAGTTCACAAATGGTGCATGACAGCTGTAAAAAGGGGGCATTCTGTTTCCTCTATTAACATGCCAGGAGAAACTTTTGTAATGGTGAGAACATCAACATTTATCCCAGGGAAGGTCAACACTTCCTTCATTAATCTGACAAGCGCACAGAGAGTTAGCAGCCTGAAGAGCTTAGCTAATGGACAGCTGCAATGCCCGGCGCAGGACTTTGTGAGTATCCGAGGTAACACTATCTTCAGAGAAGATTGGGTAATTCATAGGTGCCAGTGACAGGTCTGCACGTCTGCGCCACTTTCCCCACCCCCCAGTGCTCTCTGGTTGTCTCAAGCTACAGTTTTTGCTGCTCGCAAATCAATATCTCTTTTTACTTCTCATTGATTGCCTAGCGGTGGGACCAACCTAAGCAGGACTGTTATGACATTTCTAGATTTCCCCCTGTCCTTGGAACAATCAATTACACGCACATGGCAATCAAAACCTCTTTGCAAAATGAACCTGCTCCATGACATTTTCATCTCCCGGATTTATGCCATGTGAGGAGAGGGGGGAAAAAAAAAAATAAAAAAAAGGCAGAGCACACACTAACAACGCGGGTCAGGATCAGTGAGCGGGCTCTGGGCTGGCTCTGCTTTCACTCACATGTAAGCAATGGACCCACTTAATTGTGTCTGTACATTCAGAAACACTTAGTCACCGCTGCTCATCTGTTGTTATAAATAGGTGTGAAATGTCAGTCAAAAAGTACTCGGTGTACAAAACACAATTCCAAACAAACTTTTGTGTGTGTGTGTGTGTGTGTGTGTGTGTCAGCGCGATGTGATTTTTTTCACTGAGCTATCATTAGAACGCGCCACAATGTTTAATATTTGACAGCGATATCTGACTAACTCGGTGAGAAGTGCACGTCAAGATCAAATAGACACATTGTCAGACATCCTGATGATAGCCTTGATGACACATCTGAAGTTAATTCTGAAACTAAATCACATGAGAAACGGCGAAGACCTAATTCTGAGCCCCGAAGCCATCTGTAAAGATCTGTAAACACCTCTCTCTTCATTGTTCCCTGTCAGGAAACAGTCTCCCCGAGCCCAAGGACACTGCAGAGCAAAGAGAGAAGAACAATCGCACTCAGGCTGACAAAACTCCGTCTGGAGGTTAATTGATATTACAGAGAAAAAAAAAAAACTAATATTGTTTTTTAACTTGCTTTTAAATAAGAATGTGTCATAAGATCCTGTCTGATTATTTTAAGCTGCAAATGATCATTAACATTGGAGCAGCAAACATTGTGTTGATAAAAAAAGGGACAAAAAACAGATTAGATGATGTGAAGTGGGTTTAAAAGCTGCCGTGAACCCCCACCGAACGGGTTCGTCGGATCTTTCGGAGACTCTCTGACTACAAAACCATGAAACACTCGTTAATTTCTGTATGCATGAAGGAGATGTTACTTAAAGCGCATTACGTACTTCACTAAACACAAGCTATTCATGCAGATAAATGCCTTGCTTTCATACACCCTCAACTTTAATATTTCATAGTCTAATATAATCAAATAAAAACTTGCAGCTCAAAAAAAAGAAAGGAAAAAAAAAGCGACATGGACAACTCGAGGACAGATTGTGAACACAACAAATGGCACAATGCGCTCAGATGGACCCGGAGCCAGATTAATATGATAGGATCGCAAATATGACACCATATCCTGCCATCTGGCTGTTCATTTGGGCAAAAATGATCACAATAATTATGGCAATTAATCAAAAATGTTTTCACAACCAACATTCTGTTAACTAAAAACACAGAGAACTTTGGAACGCACAATCAACACACTCAGCCTGTGAGGCAGCCTGTGAGCGCGCTCAGTCTGCATTTTTTTTTGGGTGTATTTTTATGCAATGATACAATTGTGGGGGATTTCTACAAGTCTGTCCTTGCATGTTGCACGGATGCTAATCACAGTATTTACTGAGCCACATCAGATTGCACCCGCCTAGCTCCAGGAGCGCCTTCTCTCCATGATGTCACTGAGCGACGCTGCTCCTTTTGATGCCTACTAGAAGCTTCTGCTCCGAGACGCATCAGTCGGCCCGCTGCCTAATTGGAAGTGAGCGGTGGGAGAGCATTGCAATCTGCACTCCAGCACCTAAGTCATCACTTTGAACGCGCCACAGCCGCCACATCACATGCAGTTCGCCTGGTGTTGCGTCTCACCGAAGGGTCCCCCATCAGCACCGGAAGAGACAATTATGAATGCAAACATTCCCATCCTGTCCCAGAGACAGCAGACGTACACATGTATGGTATATATAAAACCCTAGAAGGGTGAATGTGAATTAAAAAAAAAATGTATGTAATAAATGTGATGTGAGTTGTGTTAAAGGTGCAGTTTGTTAAATTACGGCTTAAAAATGTTCCATGTAAGCAGTGCTGCAGAGCTATTTAGTGACGTTAGCATGCTAACAAGCTAGCCCATACCATCATGTAATGCTAATTTGTACCACAAGGTGCAACCAGAGGGTCGTCAACCTGCTGTTTTTAGCTTAGGAACTTCACCTTAAAGCTAGATGCTAATGTTGTCATGCTGGTTGGTTGTTGGATGTTTCTATGCTGTGTAAACAGTCTGATGAGAACATGACATACAAAACTCACAAAAAAACAAACAGCACACCACACAGAAACCACAGCGCCCTCATCTGGAGAAAGACAATATGCCTACGTTTAACACATTCTATAAAACACTGTTTAAATACAGTTCAGCCTGTAAAAGCTGCTCACACATAAATAATATAAATAATGATCCTATAATAAATGACTACAAGCTGACTGAGGCGGTTTGAGTATTTCTGTACTTTTCAAAGTCAAAATGTGACTTGAAGCTGCTTCCTGGTAATGGACTGTTTTATGCTGTATCTCTGAATCCGTCTGGCTCCGTGCCACGAAGCCAGGAAACATATTTTGTTGCAGTTTGAGTGAGTCAATACTTTAAATTACTGCTGCTGAATAAGCTGTTGTGTGCTGTTTTGTATAAGCAGTAAAAAAATAAAATAAAAACAAATACACACACGCACGCACACACACACACACACACACACACACTGCAGCACTGTCTTCTGCTAACAGGCAGAGGTAAATATAAACTATTTGGCGAGGGAGGAGGATAACGTTACCGCTGAAGAGGCCTAAAAGCTTCAGTGTATATTTGCCAGATTATAGATGATCTTTGCTGCCCCGACTGATAAAGTTCCAGTTGGTGGAGCAGACGCAGGGTTCAGTGTCTCTCTCTGACTGTATAGCAGGAGGAGCTGGAGCCTCGCGCCGCTCTGTCACTCGGTTTCTGAAGAGCCTGTGACACGGCTCTCCAGGAGCGACATGATGAGGTCTGATGGTTCCTTTCTGCAGAGTAGCAGTTTACCCCTCATTCACCCTTATCAGAGAGTGAACCCATCATCTTACAGTACGCCACTCAAAGCGCTTCGCATATTGGAGCTGACCAGTCGAGCAAACAGGGCGGTACTAATAAAAGACCATCTTGCTTCGGTTCAAATTTCCCTGATTGAATGTCAGTCAGGAATGTTTGCGTGGCAGCAGGGAGGGAAGTGGGCCATCGTTTAAAGGACCACTGCCTTGAACACACGAGGCCTTTGTTCTAGCTTTATGAGATACTGAGTGAAAGGTATGATGGCCTGCTGTTTGTTTTTCAGGCCCGACTAAATAAAGAGGCTTTCAATTCCAATTCAGTCACTGTCGGACGCTTTATAAACATTTGCTTCTCTTTTTATTTTGCATCTCAGAGTATCAAGGATTTAATCTGCCTTTGATAGATGAAGAAGCCAGCGTCAGGTCTCCTTCACTCACGTTGGGCTGTGTTCCATTTAGCCCCCCTGGGAGCAGTACATGTATATACAGTACATACACTCCCCGCATCATAAACTTTGCATGAACCCTAAACACCGGCCCTCCCAAACAACAACAGCGCTCCATCAAGGTCGGGCCCCGGCGCATCTGATGTGCAGCTGGAGGAGACGACTGTGTATATACGTGTGTGTGTGTGTGTGTGTGTGTGTGTGTGTGTGTGTGTGTGTGTGTTCTATTAAAAACAATCTGCATTTCAGTAGCTCTTCCCGCCTGCTCTGTCCCTGTATGGATCTTTCATTAGATTCTGGATGAGCTCCAGCCACAGCTTTCCTTGTACAAGCAGTTTTATGCAGTTTTCAGCAAAGGGAGGCATTTTTTTTTTTTTTTACATTCCAAGTTCATTAATAGTAGATTGCCACTTTTTCCCTTCATTAAATACAATGAGGCTACAGAGTGAATGCGCAGCTGAAGCATGGTACTGTCACTTTCTACTGGGACCAAAGGCTGCTTCATGGCAAGCATAAAGGGAGAGAGAAGCCAGCCAGCAGCCAAACCTGGAGCTCTGTGGGACAAGACAGCGACAGTAAGAGAGGCAGAAACGCTTCACAAACAGCCGCGCTCTCCTTCCTATTCACATTCATTTTAATGGCAAATTTGTTGTCAAGTGTCCTCCACAAAATGATTAGGAGCCCGCTGTTTTCTGAAAAGTGCAAACTTCTGGATTTGCCTGGTGCGCATTGTCACTTTGACAGCCCATTCTGAGAACAATGGCTGCCCAAATAGTGAAATGTGTTGGCACCCAATAGTTGAAAGTTTCCCCTCAGAACAGGCTTTCTGCTGTTTGTGGGTATTCTGCTGTGTTGATATCTAGATGTTGATTAGAATAAAAAAGAGGGAGGCTGGTGAATTGGGCTCCCTGGAGCAGGCACATCAACCATTGTGAGAGATTGACAGTCACTCCATTGAGCCAATTATTTCTGTTCATAAGACCTGTTTCTATAAAAACTGGTTAAAGACTGCAGTCATTGTTGGAGTGTCTGAATTAAACTACTGCTGCTGGAATTTACAGAAAACCAACAGCTTTTAAATGGCAGCGCCGCCCGCCTGGTGCTTTTACTACATGAAATAATTACAGGCATAATATTGCTTCCATTAAGTGTTGAAGTTTGCATAAATAAAGTCGTTTAGAATAAAAGAACCTTAATAAAAGGTGGGTATATACGAGCGATATACGTTGATTAATGCCACCCTGCAAACACCATCGGAGCTGTTCAAATATTGCCACTGGAAAAGTCAGTGCAACAAAAATATTTTCCCTGCGCTATATCCTCATTTAGCCTACAAGTCAGCGGCGTGACATTTCTAAGGTGTTCAGCTATAATGGAGGAGGAGTAGGTGCCGACGAGCAAGACGAGTGCAGAGGCCTTTTTTTTTTATTCGTTGCATGGGAGAAAGTGGTTAATTTATTGAAAAGAAGGTAGGCGGACGAAGCAGCGGAACGGAACTGATACCCTGCGTGGCTGTAGGTGGTGCACTGAGGGGGAGGAGGAGGAGGAGGAGGGAGAAGAGAGGGAGGAGGAGGGGATGGGTGGGTGAGGGGGGGGGGGTGAGGGGGGAGAAAAGGAGGTTGAGGGGGGCGGAGACCAGAGCGACAGAGGAACGGTTAATGGAAATGAGTGACAGGCTTTCAGAATGATTTACAACGGGTGGCGCTGCGGCAGAGCCAGCGCTTGATGGATGATCCTGAAAGACGGAGACGAACCATAAATCATGTCTTTGAATCACTGACAGAGATAAAGGAGGGGGAGAAAAAGCAATGGCATTGACGTTCATTCTTCCAATAATGTACATTGACGAGTTACACTACGGAGCCTTAATTAAAAAGTGAACACGGGTCTTCTCCCTCTCTCAACTCACCCCCCCTCCTCCCCCTCCCCCTCCCCCTCCTCCCCCTCTCTCCCTCTCTTCTCTATTGCGATATCAATGGTAATTAAAGATGCAGCATCCCCGGCCCCTGTCCCACAGCCACTTCCTCCTGCTTCCCACAGCAGCCAGATTAGATAAGTGCTCTGCTCAAAGATAATGTCACCCCTCAACAGTATCACTGTGGGTCGGGCCCATTTGTTTCTACATCTGTAAACACACACACAGATGTGGAGTGGGAGAAAGGGGGCGACAAAACTAAACACTAATAGTCCTCAAACAGCATCCATCTCTCCCCACACACAATCCCACTTTAAAAATTGTGTTGTTCTGTCTTAAGTGCAGATGGCACTTTGATAAGCAGGCGGAGCCCTGTAGGAGCACAGAGCCCTGAATGAGTGGCATTCCACATCAGCTGAGCTCCCTTAAAGTGCACACAATAGAGCAATGAGGTGAAAGTAATCCTAAACATCTGTCTTATGTGTTCTACACGCACAGGCTGTTTGTTCAAGTTCTAGGAAAGACATTAGCAAGAGGGCGAGAGACCCAGAGAGAGGGAGAGAGAGAGAGGGGAGGAAAGAGGAGGATATATCAATTCATGCACTACTTCTCCAAAGGGATTAAGCCGGGCCTCTGTTGTCTGTCCTCGCACTGCTCTGGCAAACAAAATGGAGAAGACTGCCCTACTAATGCAAATACCCTCCTTCATGACATACTGTGGCAAACACGCGCTGCAGGCCTGAGATGTTCAGATAGCACAAATCAGATTCTTCAACTTTTAACAAGAACCAATCCCAAAACACTGTTTTTTTAAAAATATGTAAATGTATCTTAATAACTGTACATGTCTATAAATGATGCACGGTGGCAGCCTGGGTAAGGTAAACTAACACTCAGACAAATAAATGCCCGGAAAATTACTCAAATACATTAGTATAAAAAAAATATCAACAGATAGACATATTATTGAGCTGTAGTCCATAGCAACGGCCTGTTATACATAGCAACCATCCGTTCATTAGAAATAACACAACAATTAGAGCGAAATACTGCACAATAAACCACTGTCAGCATTTAATGCAGCACTAACAGCTGATCCTAGTGTTCAGAACACCTCAACAATAAGTCACATATCATCATATATTACACAGCACTATGATGCTGAAAGCAACTGATCCACATCTAACGTTAGAGCATGAATACAAAATGTACCTGATTCAAAGCTAAACATCACAACACTCCTGCTGCAAATAGAGACTGCACTGTAACTGGCTGATGCTGTCAGTCTGTAGTGATTAGTATTTGTGTTGTGGTGCAGGATGCTGGGTTTCTGAGGCCACATGGCCGCCTGCTCGGTCCGTGTGAGAGGAGCACGAGCGTTGCCTGGTGCACTGTCCTGTTCGAAGGGTTCGTGGGGGGGGTCAGCCCGCTGCGCATCGGGATATTCAATGACAAAAAAAAAAACAACAAAACAAAACTGAAAGACACACAAAGCTGTCGCTCTCCATCCCGCTCCTGCTGTGAGAAGACATTTTGGCAGGCTGGAATGGAAATGAACACACAATGGTCATCTAGCATTGAAAAGCTGTTGCAATAATATTGGTCAGGCAAAAAAAAAAAAGCCAGTGTGTTTGTGTGCATGTTTATGAATGATTCATGCTGCAGCACAACACAAAAAAGCTCACACTCGGGCTCTGCACGATTTGAGAATCATTTTCATTTGAAGGCTTGAAATTGTTCATATCATGTTTGATCGCATCCTCGCATCAAAACACAGTTTGATGGACAAGGGAAATAATTACTTGTCATTCACGTGTCTGGGCTTTCTCTTCTCTGCTCCTTTGTTGCTGTTAAACATGTTCCTCTGTTAAACACTTTTCCTTCATCCAGCTCCAAAACAACCTGGCTCTCAACTTTCAAGTCTCACTCTCAAAATGAAAATGAAACAAATTCATTAAATTCACAAAAGGACACGATGAATCTCTGTGATAACGACGCTTCAGCTGAATGAATCAAACCGTTTGAGCGTAATGAAGTTCTCGGAGTCTCTGTCGTCAGTGGACGATGGCTCTTGTTGATCTTAAATGGTCTTAAAAGATGATCCATACAGTAATGAAGCCAGCTCTGCCGCTGGCCTGCTGCCCGAAACAGGATATAATCAAAGTCACAGGGGGAAACGCTGGAGCTACTGTTACCAAATATCCCTCTGCTTCCCCCTTTGTAGGAGGAAAATCTGTTTGTCATTATGCTAAATATTCAAATTCAGAGCATGTGTTCCAGCGGGGACCAGGGAGCAGCAGGACGGCTCATAACCCCACTGGGTCCTCAGGAAAAGCAGCATATAAGTGTCCAAGGCCCGCCCCCCTCCTGACTCTTCTGCCTGGACCACCCTGCTCGCCGCGTTACACGACATGACAGGACGATGCTGCTCAGTCCTTGGA
>NC_041027.1:15914017-16008367 GCF_900634625.1 Parambassis ranga | reverse complement strand
TCTAACCTAACCCAACCTACCCTAACCCTAACCCCTAACCCTAACCCTAACCCTAACCCTAACCTAACCCTAACCCTAACCCTAACCCAACCCTAACCCTAACCCTAACCCTAACCCTACCCTAACCCTAACCCTAACCCTAACCCTAACCCTAACCCTAACCCTAACCCTAACCCTAACCCTAACCCTAACCCTAACCCTAACCCTAACCCTAACCCTAACCCTAACCCTAACCCTAGATCTAGTCCTAACCCTAACTCTAAGCTTAGTCCTGACGCTAATCCTAGCCCTAACCCTAACCCTAACCCCTAACCCTAAGTCTAGTCCTAACCCTAACCCTAACTATAAGTTTTTTTATATATATATATATTTAATTTTATTTTATTTGGACGTTTTGGGGTCAAAATATGATGAAAAAAAGAAAAAAATGATTGGGAATTAAAAGGTGACTTAAAATCAAAAAAGGCGAACGTAAATTAAAAAAGGCGATTGGATAGTAAAAAAGACGAACACAGAGGGTATATAAAGGGGTGGGTAGCTGAAAGAGCTCATTTGCTCTTGAGCTACAATTGCGGCAACAGCTCCATCAGAGAAGCCAGCTGAAAGTTTTTTTATTGTGTGCCTCACCTGAGGAAGACCCAGAGGGGTCGAAACGTTGTGGATAGGCACACTTATTTTTATTGTATTTGATTACAATTGTGTATTGTAATTAATTTTGTTTTTTTTGTTTTTTTTGGTTTATTTTTGAAAAAAATAAAACAAAGACAGATACAGACAAATATTTTTCTGGTAGTTTTTCCTTTCCCATTTTTGGGAAAGTGTTTTTATTTTAAACAAATACATTTTTTATAAACAAACATGGATGGTTGGACGACGGTGCGTCGTGGACGGAGGGGGCGACGTGCTGCCCAACAACGATGGGGACGGGAGGACGGAGCGTTGAATGGGTGGATGGACCGTGCACCACGCTCTTCTTCCGGGAGAAGGGGGCGCCTTAACCCCGCACCTAACCCTAACCCTAACCCTAACCCTAACCCTAACCCTAACCCTAACCCTAACCCTAACCCTAACCCTAACCCCTAACCCCTAACCCTGACCCTGACCCTAACCCTAACCCTAACCTAACCCTAACCCTAACCCTAACCCTAACCCTAACCCTAACCCTAACCCTAACCCTAACCCTATTTTATGATTTCCATGATTTGATTACATATAGGAACTCAATTGGTATGGGCAATGGGTTAGTTTTATAAGAAGGGTAAAACATACAAGGGGATATAACTAATTTTAAGGGAAGATAGTCTATATAAGGAAACACAGGGGTAGGTTCATTTCACTGTTGGCAAGCATTGGAGAAACATCTCTGCCTCAACAGACTGCAAACACTTTTGAAGTGCCCGTTGCTTGAAGAACACTACAGTACTAGTCGAAATGTCGCGTGACTGGGCACTATTTCATTTCATTCTTTTATAATAAATAAATACATTAATAAATACAAATTTTTTTTTTTCTTTTTTTGTTTTTTTTGGGTTTTTTTCTAATAAAACACATTTTACATTATGGATGGAGAGTGGACCACAGTCTGCTATCGCAGGAGACGTGGCCGCCCTCAAGCACCACTTTGGGACCTGGGGGGGCGGAGTCGTCCAAGGATGGACAGTGCATGTCCTCCCTTCATGGGTCGACGAACCCGCTTCCCCCCAACCTAACCCTAACCCTAACACCCTTTACTTGTCTTGACTCACCCAGTGCGTCCAGGTGCCGATGTTCTCTCTATGACACAGGTGCAGTAACATGCTGACAGGAACCTCTCCTGAGCTCCTCTGGTACCTCTTACTGGAACACTTCCTAGCTTGTATACAGCTGCTTCTGATGGGTCACAGGCCCAGAAAGCAGCTCGGCATAAATCCAGCCTGCAGACACATGCAGACACACAAATGACTACAAGTAAACAGCTACATTACACTCACTCACCAATCACCTGCTTTGTTTTACATATGAAATCTCCGCCTTCATTCACAGTGCAAACCTCTAGCTGGCCTTCATCACACAAACACCACTCAACACATCAGCCACAGACTCTTTTCATCCCATGTGTTAACGGCCAGTGGATAGCCCTTTGTTTGGAGGACAAAAAATTATTTTCTCCATAGCTGTCCTTCACAAAAAACTCATTTATATTAAGAACTAATCAAATCAAATTGCGGCAACAAAACTGGATCTTTCCTCCTCCTGCACACACCCTGCCCTGCCTGTCTGCAGGTGTTTTGGAGCTGATTGCCAGGCAGGAGCGATCCATTCATTCTATAAAATCCGTACATTCTATCCATAAAAAGAATTCACATCACAATCTAATCAGTAGCAACATAAACTCTGATTGTAAACATATTTACGTCTATTCTAAATTAATCTGGCTCCAACACCATGCGTAATGAATACACAGTGACCCAACTCACTGCTTCCCTCTCCACACACACAGAAAGACAACTGCACACTTCAAAATCTTTATGACTATGTCTTCATCACATGAGCTTCTAAGACCTTTGGACATTTATTAAACAACTACCTAACCTCACACACTATTTGTGAATGGGAAATATTTAGCAACACAACACACTGACAATGACAAACCATGACCTGAGGGTCAGCTGCTGTGTGTCCCGACGCTGGCTGTCGAGCTTCTGTTATCATCACACACAGGGCCTGTGGCATAAACACAACAACAACACATTAACTGTGGGACTTCAGGACGACATTTCTACTCAGTTACACAACATACTCAAACCGCACATACCTGCATCACTGATTCACTCTACACTTCACTCACTGGGAAGCTAGATCATCTTCTTCTCCAGGACCTACACAAAAAACACATTCAACTCATTTCCACTTAATTTGAATAACGCTGCTAACACTGTCAGCTACCTCAAAGCACGTCTAACAGCAACAGTAACGTTACAGCAGCTCAGCTATGCTAAAACATGTCCTGTGCTGAGGCCATGTCAGCCTCTACACACTATGTTTAAGGCTACCTGAAGCTGTACTACTGCTTTGGTCTGGTCTGTCTGAGGCAGACCATCACACTGATTCTAACATGCACACCAACAGCTGCCTACACTGTAAAAAGCCCTTCAATGGTGTTGTCTGTAGGACTTTATTTTATGAAATATATTTCTTCCAGTAAGTTCATTCCCTTTTCTTTTTGAATTTATTTAAGTTGCACATAAGTACAAAGTGTGAATGTTTTGGCAGCTTAATATTAAAACAGATTTGACTGAATGTCAATAATAAATTGCTTCTACAGAACTCAATGTAATTGTCTATATCCAAAGGAAAACGTCAGGACCCGCCCACCCGCAGCAGAACAACGGCACCGTTCCTCACTGTCACCTACACCGGAGCAGCGCCATCTGTTGGGGTCTCTGTGGAGTGTCTGAGGGCTACATACAACACGCAGCACATGTAGCTATTTACCTGGCTGAAAGTCAGGATTCATGCAGTAACGTTATGTTTAAAAACAACAACAGACAGAGTGTCGGTCATAGCTGCACTTTGAAGGCAGAGTAATGTCAAAGTACAGCTAACAGAACATTTACACCGACCGTGGAAGCAGAGATGTTCGGACTGCTGCAAGTTGACTCTAAAGTAACGTTAGCGTCGGTCAGTCTTCTGTCTCAAGTCACTCGTTTGAAATGTTAGCCTCTGTCCAGCTAGCAAACACTAGCAGCCCTGCCTCTCGTCCTGGTTTACATATCAGTTAAAAGTGACGCTGGGTTTGTAGTCACTGTCGTCCCTGCATGTTCGCAAAAGATGACAACATCATATATTTCAGCGTGTCTCTCCCTGTGCAGTGTGGCATCGTAAAAATGCGTAAATATGTAAAGGCTATGTGTGTGTGTGTGTGTTCTCTGTTGCCGATTATTTTTCTGTTTATGTCACAAAGACAAATGGAGACCTGTGTCCAAGAGGAAAATGCAGGTCTGTCTGTGGAGAGCATCGTCCTGAGCATGGATCTGTTGTATGTATACGGAGATTGTACATACACATACTGACTCGTTCTGTTCTATCATTACTCACTGAATTTGACCTGGAAAAATATGGACAATGTCTGCACACAAGGAAGTAGTACTGACCCGCTCAGAGGACAAAGTAGTTCAAAGTAACGACACTCATGTACAATCAAAATCTCTAACTACTGAGCACTAACTGGCAACACAACACACACACCAGGACAAACCATCACCTGATCGACAGCTGCTGTGGCCCCTCACACTGGGGCCAGGGCCAGGGCTAGGGCTGGGGCCAGGGCCGGGGCCTATGGTAAAAACACAACAAGACATTAACTTTAGACTTCCAATTCTATCCGACTAGACAACATACAGAAAAAACACATACCTGCAGTCATGCTTACATTTCCACCATTTCTGTTAGGCTGACACCACTGTGACGCTCCATCATCTCCTTCTCCTTAGCCTACATAAAAAACACATTCAGTTCAATTCTGTTTCAATTCAACAGCATGTCTCACAATCTGAACTGTCTCAAAGCACTTCACACACCCAGAGCCTCAACCCCTAAGCTACAGCAACAAGAAACACTCCCTTACATACACATATTTATGTATGTGTGTATATATATATATATATATATATATATATATATATATATATATATATATATATATACATACACACACAAACAATGTCAAAAATAGTCCATTCCATTCCACATATTATACACTCAGGGCCACATTTTACACAATGACTTACTTTTATTATATACTTATAGATTATTCCCAGCTCATAGAGCCCACGAAAAGAGGAACTGAACTAAATTAAAATACAGTGATCCCTCATAGACCATTATCAATCAATCAGGATGCAAGAACGAAACAGGACACAGAAGACTATGCACTGCTAAAAAACATGCAACACTGCACAAAATAAAATCCACATGATGACCCAAGTACTGATGGGGGTACCAACTTAAATGTTACTCCTGCAGAGCTGGACCGCTTTGTCAACTACACTGCAGACACACTACACTCAGTCTTAAACAGGATTGCTCCACTGAAGAAGAAGAAAACTACAAACCAGAAGAGGCTAGCTCCGTGGTACAACTCAAACATCTGATCACTGAAACGGATTACACGTAGGATGGAGAGGATGTGGCAGTCCTCTAAATCAGATGACTCCCGGAGGATCTGGAGAGACAGTCTGCTGACGTATAAGAAGGCCCTTCGTAAAGCCAGGACAGCCTACTATTCATCACTAATAGAAGAAAACAAGAACAACCCGCGCTTTCTCTTTAACGCCGTGGCCAGGCTGACAAAGAGCCACAGCTCTGTGGAGCCTCGCATTCCTGCAGCTCTTAGTAGTGAAGACTTCATGAGCTTCTTCACCGATAAAATCACCACTATTAGAGGACAAATCAACCACAATCTCTCTGTGACCGCTGAGGATACACCGCCACTTCTGGAAACGGATCCTGATCTAACTCTGGACTGCTTCGCGCCCATCGGCCTTCCTGAGCTGACCACCAGCATCAGCAAGTCTAAACCTACTACCTGTCTTCTGGATCCGATCCCTTCACAGCTCCTCAAAGATGCTATTCCTCTGATCGGACACTCTATATTAGGACAGATCAACTTGTCTCTGGAAACAGGATATGTACCACAGGCTTTTAAAACTGCTGTGATCATTCCGATACTTAAAAAACCTTCACTGGACCCGGACGTCCTAGGAAACTACAGACCGATCTCCAACCTCACCTTTATCTTCAAACTACTCGAAAGAGCTGTTGTAAGTCAGCTAAACGACCACCTGTGTAGGAACAGTCTGTTTGATGCTTTCCAGTCTGGTTTCAGAGCCCATCACAGCACAGAAACAGCACTGCTTAAAGTCACCAATGACCTCCTCATGGCATCGGACCGGGGTCTCGTCTCTGTACTCGTTCTACTGGATCTCAGTGCTGCCTTCGACACCGTAGACCATCGCATCCTGCTACACAGATTGGAACACGAGATCAGGATTACAGGAACAGCACTGCGCTGGTTTAAATCATATTTATCTGACAGATTTCATTTTGTTCACACTAACGATGTGTCTTCCACAGGTACAAGGGTTAACCACGGTGTTCCACAGGGTTCTGTGCTCGGACCGATCCTGTTCACCCTCTACATGCTCCCTCTAGGAAACATCATCCAGAAGCACGGCATAAACTTTCATTGTTATGCTGATGATACCCAGCTGTATTTATCCATGAAGCCTGAAGAAACGGAGCCGCTAGTCAGACTACAGGTGTGTCTAAAGGACATAAAGGACTGGATGTCCTCCAACTTTTTACTATTAAACTCGGACAAGACTGAGGTCATTGTTTTTGGACCGAAACATCTCAGAACTAGTTTATCAGATAATACTTTCTCCCTGGATGGAATTACTCTGGCCTCCAGTACGACTGTGAGGAACCTTGGAGTTATCTTTGATCAAGACATGTCGTTTGTCTCTCATATTAAGCAGGTCTCCAGGACCGCTTTCTTTCACCTGCGTAATATTACTAAGATCAGGAGCATCCTCTCTCAGAGTGATGCTGAAAAGCTCATCCATGCTTTTGTCACTTCAAGACTGGACTACTGCAACTCTTTATTGTCAGGATGTCCACATTACTCCATCAACAGTCTGCAGCTGATCCAGAACGCAGCAGCTAGAGTTCTGACAGGAAGCAGCCAAAGGGATCATATCTCTCCTGTCCTAGCGTCTCTTCACTGGCTCCCAGTGGACTCAAGAATACACTTCAAGATCCTTCGTCTAACCTACAAGGCTCTTCATGGACTTGCTCCATTGTATCTGCAGGACCTGATTGTACCATATGTTCCTAATAGGACACTCAGATCTCTGAGTGCAGGTTTACTAGTAGTTCTTAGGATTCATAGAAGTAGAATGGGAGGACGAGCTTTCAGCTATCAGGCACCGCTATTATGGAACCAGTTACCAATCTGGGTCCGAGAGGCAGACACTGCCTCCACCTTTAAGACTAGACTTAAAACTTTTCTGTTTAGTAAGGCGTACAGTTAGCCTTAGACCTAGTGTGTAGCACAGCTATGCTGCTCTAGGCCTACGCTGTCAGGGGCACAAACATGATCCATTGAGCAGTTTCCCTCTCACCCTCTAACCTCTCCTTTTCTCTCCTTAGTCTGACTCACACTGGTCTCAAGACCTGGATGATGACCTGCAGTCCGGCCCGTGAAGTCTCTCTTGCTCTACGTTGTCGGGGGGCACAAACACGATCCTCTGAACACCCTCTGACCTCTCCTCCACTCTCCTTAGTCTGGATCATACTGGGTAATATCGTCTCATAATCTGTGTTAACTGTCTTCCTTGTAGTTCTGTGCCTCGCTCTCGCTCTCTGTCTTTGCAGGTCTCAAGACCTGCATACTGACCTGCAGTCTCTCCTGTGCTCATCGACTTCACTAGCCCCTGCTGCTCATCCTTGCTATCAAATTACTATTCCTACTTATGGACCGACGATATATATAAATATCTATTGCAATATAATCACTGTTTCATCTTGCTGTCATGTTTGCTCTGTACTGTATCATGTTTGTATCATGTTTGCTCCTCTCTCTCTCTCTCTCTTTCTCCTTCATCCTCTCTCTCTCCTCTCTCTCTCTCCTTCATCCTCTCTCTCTCTCTCTCTCTCTCTCTCTCCCTCATCCTCTCTGACTAGCAGCAGGACTGGTTCCCCCTTAAGTTGACGGGTCCTGCTCAAGGTTTCTTCCTCTTAAAGGGAGTTTTTCCTTGCCACAGTGCTCTTAGGGGGGTTCCTGTGAAGCGCTTTGAGACAATGTCTGATTGTAATATGCGCTATATAAATAAAACTGAATTGAAATTGAATGACCACAGGCTGTAAAACACACTAATCATCCACTCAACTCGAAACACCTGCACAGATGTTCATTACATTGCTTCAATATGAGCAACGCTGCAGACATGACAACTGGCCAGAGGACCGTCACTGACACCCTCCATATGCAACAGTTCATAGCTAAGGAGCGCTGTGTCCAAGCATATCGGTTAATGTCAGTTAATAATATTCAGGCAGAGATCCGCATTTGATCCACTTAAATGAGCCAGGAGTCACATTCAGACACAGCCAGGAGGTGGCTTCCAACTCTTCAGATCCTCGGGTTTCACCAACAAATGAAAAATAGCCCTTTGTCTAACTGTCATATTTACACATATGTAATTTAATATGCACTGTTCCTGAAATAAATAAATAAATAAATAAAGGTCGCTCATAAGCCTGAGCCAACATACAAAGTAAAGTGCGCCTTTCATTCAGGACTCAAGGTCCAAATGTTTGGAGGAAAAAGGGACAGATTAAAGCAAGAGATTGAAGATTAAAGCAAAGAATCTGCACAATTTCCTTCAAGAGAGCCAGATTGTGACCTTCATGTTGACGTCCACTGACTTGATGTGTTCTGTGAACCGTTCCAATTCATGGGTCTTGATTTTAACCCAGGTATCAACAGGAACTCTTCTCTCCACTTCTTCTATGTACAAATTAGCCACAATTGGAGCAAGCAAGTGGTGTTCAGGCAGAGTTCCGGCAGGTCACAGCTCTGGTCTGGCATGAGGTTGGTTCTTTCCTTCAGTGTGCCGTCTTGTGTGAGATATCTTCCTACCATTTCTGTGGCTTCTGAGGTAGGGATGCAGGTCACTGTGTGATTCTTTATTTTGCATCCTTATTAGTTACAGGTGTCAGGTGAACAGAAAGGTGACGTCAAATGAGACCATGGTGTTTTCCCCTGAAGTCCGAGCTGACGATACTGCAAGCCCAATATGACACATCGAGACTCACCAGGCATACATTTACAAATTCCAATGGCAGCTTCAACAGAAACCCGCAAATATGAAATACTGAGCAGGTGATGTACTGGCACAGCTTGATGCAGCTGTTCAGAGTACACCACATCTGTCCAGATACGAAGGACCTCTGTGAGCACCTGCTGGGTGTAACCCCACTGGAAACACACACGAGAGCAAAGATCCCCCTGACATGGTGGGAAAAGAGAGGGGGGCTATACCCCGGATGAAGGAGTAGCATTGCCTCCTGAGAGAACTCCTGGAACATGTTGAGGCAAATGCCAATGACCTGCTACTTGAGCAACAATGTCAGGTGGCTGAGTAAAGGAAATGCACTGGTCTCGAGTCAGAGAGCAACACAGCTTTCACTTTTTCTGCATAATAAGCACAAGACCAAAATGGTTGCATTTTTGATGGACATTCCGTCACATCTTAATGAGCTTCATTTAAAGCTGCAGTTGGTGTTCGCTCTTTCAAGAGGAAGCTACACCTTTTCAGAGAAAATCTTCAGAGAGAATGTGAGCACTTCCCAAAACTACAAGCTAATTGGAAACTTCCATAAAAAGTTCAACACTTTCTGCCTCTGGCAGCAGCTCCTCCTCCTAATCCAGAATCCTTTCCTCATCGGACAAGTCAAAGAATTTTCACAAGAGGTGACTCAGACATTCATGACAGACAAACAGGACACCTACAGCTTCAAACTCATTCATCTGCAAGGAAACACTGCATTAAGAGAGCATTTTCAGGCAACTGACCTTGCTTCTAGCTACAGTCTGTTCCCTCGTTCCAGCAGTACACCAAAGTAGCCCCAATACTACTCAAACTTAAGTTAACTTTAGGAACTTTACATTAGGACTTTTTTTGTTAGGCTCTTTTTGGCACAATGTTCATCTTGTGTATGACACAATTTAAACCTCAGGTCAAACTGACATATAATATCTACATGCCTCTGTGCAGACAAACATACACACTCCAAACAAACAACATTCTTACAAAAATCCACGCTATTTTCATGCACAACACTTGCAGTGTCCAACTGATCTGACATACTTCTACCACATGACAGCATTCCTGCGAGGCTACAGTGGCTATCTAAGTATGTACATACATAACTAGCCTACAACACCCTTACACTGTGCAGAACTAATTAATCTGGCAAAGTAAAGCACAACAATGTCTTGCACAAGATACAACTCTCCATACCTTCCATCTTCTAAACTGCAGAGCACGCTAGCATGCCGGTTCAGCCTACAGTGCTCAACGACCAAGACAGTGTGAAGGTTTCTTCACATTAAAAGGGACTTTCTATCTGGGGGTAAGGCTCTGGGTTTTTTTGAAACAACATCAGACAACTTTACATGCACAACATGTTACACAAATCACATTCTACATGATTACATTGATGCCACTAATGCCATTACCTCAATAAGACCACTAATAATGTCAACAACCTTTACCAGAACCGAACTCGCACTGCAGAACCCCTCCTGCTGACGGGAAGACAGGACAACTCTACCTGTCTCACAGGTCCAGACTGCAGTTCCACATCGACATCTGATGACACGCAAGCCTGTGAACACAGTAATACAAAATCAGCTTCACCATTGTACCTCTTTTGAATAACATCTTTCAAAGGATTCACCAAGTGTTTGGCTTTACATGGCAGGCAATACATCATGTATTTAACTGATGAATACACAATGCACTTCAAACATTTACCATTTTGGAGATGTCAGCGTGGTTGGACTGCACCCAATGACATGACTGTTATGACGAGCAATGGCAGAGTTTTTGGATTCAAATACAGATTGTATGTAATGACTGTAACTTCATGGCATGATTCACACTCAAACTGTGTGAACAACCTTTAATGACACATCTTGATTGTTCTCTCTTTAAAGCCATCTTATCACAACAATGTCATTCACTCAACTGTAAACAGATGCACAACATTGTATGGGACAATTTCACTACAATACCAAGGCTTTGACACTAGTAAAGGTGAAACCAGGGCACTGTTTGGCAGGACACAACCACCCACTCCAGATCCTCCAGTCCCTTTGTAAAACACACAAAAACACCTGCAATCATGTAAACTTCAAATCTGTCTTTATCAAAACACATTACAATGTTCCAAACTAACAAATATGACCAAACCACAAAAACTTCCATCAATCATTTTTATTCAGTCATTTCACAACATCGCATTAGTACAAAAGGAAAAGTCCCAGGCTGGAACACAGCAAGGCCGGGGAGTGATGTCACCGGAACATCTGGAAGACAAGAGACAAACATGTCAGTGAATCACCAACTCAAACATACACTGCATTTAAAAATACACTTCGCTTGCCAGCTCAACTTACCATTCCTCATCAACTGCGTGCCCCAATTGTCGATCACATCACACTCATTTCTGCAAAGGTAAATTCTGGACACAGCTGCATTGACTGAAACGGATCCATTACATAAAGCACGTTTGGGTTTGTGGTGACGCAAGTCTGGCCAAAACTGCCCAGGTCTCAAGGCCACCCCTTTGGTACAAAAGACCATTAAACAAGATTAACATGACAATAACAAACAAGGACTCAACAGCAAAGTAGGGACACTTCAAGTACAAGCTGTTGCAAAACCTTGGAATACACATGTATTGACAAAAAACAAGCAGGTCAACTTTTGTTCCCCAGCTCAGATTCTGGTCTTTAGTCCCCCACCACCCCAGTGTTAGGTGAAGTTGGGGTGGCAGTGGGTACCTGATAGATAAGCAACAGAAACAAAGAGAAAAAGCACAGGTTTCTGGAATGATGTGACTATGCGATGCAATGACCACCACAAAACGCAAGGGGCAGGACCAGAAAAGGATCTTTGTCCTTTTCAAGCAGTGACTCCCCCCATACTTGCACTTCCACAACTCCCTTGTGCAAGTACTTGATTGATACATTGCTGTGACACCTTCATTGTTGTTTTGAAATGCCACTGATTGATTTCCCAGTTATCCACAGCTTTGATCCGGGTTTGGATGTGTTAGCATTGCTCATTTGTTGTTGCAACTGTGCGTTTTTCATCCTTGCTCTTTACTTTAGCAGTCATGTGCTGCTCTGTTCCAACACCGTGTTTGAGAATAGGGTTAGGGTTAGTATTTCATTTGTCCACAATGTCTCCTTGCTGTCACTGTTTCCACGCATATGTTACATTGAGAAATTGTTGGTGCCTGTTGTGCGACACATTTGGTGTTCGTTGGTCCTTTTGTTGTCGTGTACGCTCCCAGTCCCAGTCAAGTCACCCAAACAACACAAACCACACCTTAACCACCACAAAACTAAACTAATCCACACAAGCTCAACTCCAACTAACAACATGCCGGCGTTCTAGGATCTAAGCTACAACATCCACAATCTTGACCCTACATTTCACAACACAATACCACCCAGACCCTCAGTCAGTCAAATAGTCAGGGCACGTTGGTGCATGCCGAATCCATCCGGAGCCAAACTCTTGGTGAGATTTCCAACCCAGAGAGTCATTTGAAATCCTGTCCATCGGGGTTCTGGAGACAGGGCAAAACACTCAGCCAAACCTAAAACAAGTCCTTTGACATTTCAAAACAATTTCTGCATTAAAAAAAAACACCAGAAAAACACACAAGTTAAATACCTACAGTTTCACAAAGTTTTACAGTACCTTGACATCTGCAATAGAGTGTTGGTGCGGTCTGAGAGAGAATACTAAAACAATTACTGTACACCACACTGACAGGCAGAGACGACGATGCACAGATGCTTCAAGGTGCTTTTCATCTGCGGATGAGAGGACAGACAATATTAAGACAGTAACCTTCCTTTGGTTAATTGCCATTGGTGACAATCTGTGACGGGGAGTTCATCGCACCTGGTTGAACTGCAGAGGCCACCGAGTCCTTCAACATTTCTTCGAGGCCTACGGGGACAAAACGGTCACAAAGCAATACTGTAAGTAAGCAGCTCGGGTAGGATGCGTTACCAGGACTTGCAGACTTAATACCTACACATCCAGGATTCTAAAGTCACACAGTAGTATTGCACCCATCTTCACTGATGGGATGTACTACGATGAGTTGCAGACACATCACTTCACTGGCAGAAACCACCCTTCAGGTGTGATGAATCAGTGGTCCTGTGAAGAAAAAAAGGGTAAGGAATAACGTTCGCTGAAAGGACGTGTTAAGATGACTAGCAAACATGCTACCTTACTCGCAGAAATCCAGCCTTCAAGGTGACAAATCAGTGGTCCTGCGAAAATAAAAACATCACAGCAGCATGGTAAGTGTCTTCACTGGCAGGATGTGTTAAGTTACAGACATATTACCTCACTTGCAGAAGTCCAGGTGTCAACTCAGCAGTTCTGCGGAACAATCAAGTCAGATTGGTAAGCAGGAATCTTCACTGGAAGGATGTGTTAACATGGTAATATACTACCATACTCGCAGGAATTCCACCTTCCAGGTGACACATCAGCGGTCCTGTGCAGCAAAAAAAAATAAAAAAATAAAAAAATTGGTAAGCATCTTTACTGGAAGGATGTGTTACAATGACTTGCAAACACAGTACCTTACTCCCAGAAATCCAGCCTTCCAGGTGGTGAATCAGTGGTCCTGCAAAGGAAAAAAGTCACAGCAGCATGGTAAGTGTCTTCATTGGCAGGATGTATTAAGTTGCAGACATATTACCTCACTTGAAGGCATCCATGTGTCAACGCAGCAGTTCTGCAGAACAATAAAGTCAGAGTGGTAAGCAAGCATCTTCACTGGAAGCATGTGTAGAGAACAGTACCTTCCTTGCAGAAATCCGGCCTTCCAGGTGACACATCAGCGGTTCTGTGAAGACCAAAACAGCCATGAACGCACTCATATTTCCTCCAACAACCCACTGTTCTGTAAAAGCCCTCCAGTGCTCAGACAGGAACATCCAAAAAGCCCATTTACAGATAAATAATAATATAAAGCACCCACAGAGGCTATGCTACCTAGTTGCCTACATCAAACTGAAAAGTGACCCTACACTTTCGGCTACCAGCTCGTCCTAAGTTTCATTAGACTTACGCGCTCTACAGCCACACCTTTTTTAGGAAGCAGAGTTTGTTCTAAGAATTTAAGCTACAACTACTTGACATATTTTACAGTTAAAGGGAACACTGACACTTTACCGCTCCTTTAACATATTCTATTTCCTTTTCCTGCCTAGTTTAGACACCGACACTTTAATCTGTCTCACTTCTATTAACTACTCTTATTGTTGTTGATGAAGATTCTCGAAATTAACCTAACGACTATTTTTGTTACGCTCTGTTAAACACCAACGACGCATGTGTTACTGAACTAACCTCGTTTTGCCACCATTTAAGGTGATATACGCAACATATAAACTTCCCTTTCAGGATGCCAGGTTTGGGCCATTAATTCTAGCCTCTACACTACCACTCTGACTGGTTTGCCTGGTAACCTGTCATATTTATTACACCAAACTACTACTCTGGGCATTTTACACCAGACAACTCCACAAGACCAACAACTAGCCCATCGTCAACAACCCACCTACAACCATCACAACAAACCAAATGCCCAGCACCAAGAGCTCCTACAACCACTAGCTACCAGCTAACACAACTTCTGCATCCCTAATGTGCTACTATAATAACTACTAACTCTCTCCTACCCTACTTGGGCATTAAATATCTAATTTGATCGTAAATAAGGTCTAGGCCATGTTTTCCTGACGTCCATTTCTTACTATGCTGCCAGCATGTGGTAACGAAGCACAGACTTTGAACACCTACTTAATTACGTCACGTTTTATTGGATTTTTGGCTAGATAATGACGAATGTTTAGCAAAACTTCAGCTAAATTATCCCAGTCCTACCATCCTCTATTATTACGTGTGCTTGCTTATTCTACACCACATTGTCCTATTTTATATGCTTCCTGTCACAGCGCCTAATGGTTTAATTTAACCCCTACCTCTCCTACATTGTCCTATTTTATATGCTTCCTGTCACAGCGCCTAATGGTTTAATTTAACTCCTACCTCTCCTACACTATCATTTGTTTGCTTATTCTGCCCTACATTGTCCTATTCCAAGCCAATGACTCCAACGCCTCCCAAAGCTCTTACAGCAGTTCAAGAGCACCTGTCCTACAGACGTATTAAACGCCTGTCTCGTGGTCCCCATCTCCTCAGAAATGGACTTCAAGTTTCCACAACGATTGCTGATTGATTGGAACATTGCTGTGACGCTGCTCGTCATCATGTTGATGTGGCACACACTGAGTGTATGATCCAGCAGGTTTGTCCAGGTTCTGATACAATTGCTGAAAGCATGGATCATTTCTTCTTCTTGTCTTCAACTCTTCAGAGATCCTCACAATGCTTCTTCCTTTCAAAGGAGTCATGAGCTGTTCCATTCAATGCAAAGTTGGCATCCATTTCTTTTGATTTTCTGTCCACGTCGATTCATTTGTCACGTGTCCTTTGCTGTCACCATTTTCATTTCAGCATTTCAAAACTGGTCAAAGCTGCCAGTGTCTTAGCATCACACTATTCATTCCCCCCTTTGGGTGTTGCCCATTCACAGTCAACAATCAATCAAACCCAATCCACATAACCACCAAAAACCACAGCAGCACAATAAACCCACAACAAAAACAACAACAACAGTAACCAGATGCCGGCATCCACACACCCCCTAAACAACAACCACAATCTACACCACAACCTCCTACACACCTGTCGTCACTAAACACTAATTTAATCTTACTTAATCCTACCTTAGGACTCTACTACTAATTTTATATTATATATATATAAATATTTATATATCTGTATATTATTATAGTTAGATGGTAAAGCGACCCTGACGAGCCGCTCTATTTAAACATCTATTTTAATATTAAGCCTCTTTTAGTTGTCTACTGACATAATCCTAACATTTAGGTTAACCTAATTTCTTTGTCGCACCTTTCCACTAAGAACACTACATTTATTTAATTTATTAATGCAACAACTATGTTAATTTATTTTATCATGCTATGAATAATATAATTTTTAATCACTACACTATACCGCCTGCGTGAGGGGAAAAAATATGAGGTGGAAACAAACCATGCCATACAGAAATAACAAGAAAACCGATAACCTGACACAGCAGGACATGAAGACGTCTCCTCAGACCACAGGCAGGGCCTGGCTGGTGGATGACCAGGTGCAGGCAGAGGCACTGGAGGCGCTGGTGCTGTGATGTGGTCATCAGCTGAGGACAAGATAGAACATGTTTAACAACAAATATAACACATGATCTGCAAAGCAGAGTTAAAACACTGCAGACATGAGGGCAACACGAGTAAAACCAAACGCTGATGGTGCAGATGTAGCTGTAGGGCTTATAAGTAGTCGCAGTTGAGGACCAGGCCAACACACCTGACGTTGCTACTGTTCCTCCTCACAAGATGCTACTTTTGTCTGAGAGCTAATCATCTACCAAAGAACATGCTTTATCTGCCAGGCAGGCCAGGTCTGCAGTCAGGGACCTCTTCACAGGACAGCAGCTGAAAAAACAGCAGAGTCTTCAGGTTGGTGTGTCCTACCATCAGCAGTGAAGCAGCCAGGAAACATCCACTCATGACACAATTTACAACTAAATTCAACTTTTAAAAAAAAACACTTCATGATCCTTCACTGTAAATTCAAACAAGCAGACAACACCTGTCCTCAGACAGCCTGGATCCACCTCTGCAGTCTGTGCATTGCTCCTGAGCTCCATGTGCTCTGATTATCACGGCTTTTACCTGTCTCTGGAAGTGGCGCATTTCTCCTGTTCACCACTAGATGGAGACAAACTTTATTAGTTTGGAAGCATTGACTTTACACTGATATTTATGAAGCGTTTGAATTTACCACTTACTGTTGAACACAGACAATAATGCTTCCCTTTTATCTCAGCAACTCTGTAATGAAGTCCAGATTATCTGCAGCCATTCACAGGGTGGAAGCACCTGCTCTGGCTTCTAAAGACAAAACAACATTCATCAACTTTTGTCTTCATCTTCACTGTAAACCGCTGCCTTTGCTTCCAGGCCTTTCTGTGGAACTAGGCCCTTCTCTCTTCTCTTTCGGTCGAACCAGGGCCCTTTCTCTAATCTTTCGGTGGATGTTACACCAAAGCTGGCGGTTATATGCAGTGATACTGGCTAGCTGCCGTTACACCACCAGTAAATTAGACCAAGCAGCTGAACTTCCACACCTGCTTCAGGTTGTCTCCAAAATGGCGCCGACGCACAGCCAACTTATCACTTCCTGAGAACTTCTTCTTCTTCTTTTTCTGTTTAATGGTGAGTGACAACCAACATTTGAGGTGCATTACTGCCACCTACTGTCCTTCTCACCATTCCTTTAAACATGAAAACCGGAAAACCTCCTAAACACTGTGTTTTTATATTTTTATTTATTTATTTAGTCAAATGTCCACAGGATGTTGTTTTTGTTTGGCTTCAACAACAGCAGACATAAACATTATTTTTGTAGTCTTTAGATTTGAACTGTTTGATTTATATTAGCGGATCAGGTAGTCCTGCAACTAGCAGCAGTGTCAGTGTACGACGTAGCTCCGTTCCCACACAGCAGCTGTTTGTGGACTCGTATTCCAGCTAGCCAGCTAGTCGCTACTTACTGCACCAAGTTACGGAATCCAGGATAGGTTCTTCAGACAGTACTTCTATCAGAATCAGAACCCGAATCAGAATTCCTTTATTTATCCCCAAGAGGAAATTCTTTCTGTTACAGACAAATACAAGTCAAAGACAAATTGAAATATGAAATTGAAATATATAATAAATATCTAAATACCTAGACAGCATTTAAACACCTGAGTTGTATCTAAAGAAGAAGAAACATATTTACTACTGTATAAAAACCTTTACATAGTAAAGAGCATGACATGAATGTACCAGTATGAATGTACAGTGTCTGAGTGACTGTTACAGTTCAGAGTTCAGTAGTTTGATTGAGACAGGCAGGAATGACTTCCTGTGTCTCTCAGTGGTGCATCATGGGAGTCGGAGTCTGTTGCTGAACAAACTCCTGTAGCTGGTCAGTACAGTGTGGAGTGGGTGAGAGGGACAGTCCAGTATGGTCTTTATTTTGAACAACATCCTCCTCTGACACACCTCTGTCAGAGAGTCCAGTTCCTCTCCCACACCATGGCCGGCCTTCCTGATGATTCTGTTGAGTCTGTTGATGTCCCTCACCCTCAGACTGCTGCCCCAGCAGACAACAGCATACATGATGGCACTGGCCACCACAGACTCATAAAACATCCTCATAATCGTCCTACAGATGTTGAAGGACCTCAGCTGCCTCAGAAAGTAGAGGCGACTCTGGCCCTTCCTGTACACAGTGTCCACGTTCTTACTCCAGTCCAGTTTGTGGTCCAAGTACACTCCCAGGTATTTGTACTCCACCACCTCCACACTGGCCCCTTTGATGCTGGTAGGGGTCACTGGAGCCTTTGTCCTCCTCAGATCCACCACTAGTTCCTTTGTCTTTGTCACATTGAGCAGTAGGTGGTTTCTCTCACTCCAGGTGACAAAGTTATCCACCACGGACCTGTACTCCCTCTCATCTATAGGGCAAACAGGGACCCAGATCTCATACTAGGGGGCGCTGTAGAGCCAGTTGGCCACACCCACATATGACAATAAGGTGCAAAGGGGCTGATGTCATAATAGAGTAAGAGGCAGGTAGGATGAATAAATCAAGAAACCCAACAGCTTTCTCGATGGTGGCAAAGGGTCACCTTCGTGGTGTTGCCCCGCCCACACGGTGTAACATCGAGCAGCAATCGTAGGGCTCTTGCACCATTCGGTGCTCGGGCCCTAATAAACACAGCAAAAACTCTTACATACACACACACAAGCAGATCGAGGGGAGGCTAGAAGCATAAAAACACAGTTAATTGACTGTTTAGACATCCAGTTTCCCAGCTGCTCCCGACTTACCATTGAAAACCTCTTCTTCCTCTCCTTCGTCATAGAGGGACTTGCCCAGCTCTGCAGGTGGGGCCCCTGCAGAGCTGGGTCCAAAAATCATCACCTCCATCTTGAGTCATTAAGATGCAAGATTTAATGTCCTTCACACATATGTGAAGCGATTTCATAGACAGTCCGTCCTTCTTTTTAAGGGGAATATAGTTTTGGCAGTCATCTGCATAACAATGGAAGGATATGCCATCCCTGTGGGACTCCATAAGACAGTGGAGCCTCGGAAGATTTGCAATCCCCCAGTCGGACACTAAAAGTTCGATTTGACAGATAGGACCTGAACCAGGCAAGAGCAGGACCTGCTATGCCAACCCAGTGCTCCAAGCGAGAAATTAAAATATCATGATCCACAGTGTCAAATGCTGCAGTTAAATCCAGCAGCACAAAAACTACACAGTCACCTTCATCACATGATAAAAGAATATCATTAAAAACTTTTAAAAGTGCAGATTCAGTGCTGTGCAATGCTTTAAAACCCGACTGGAAAATCTCCAACAAATTGTGCTCATTTAAATGTGCAATTATCTGATTGTAGGCAATTTTTTTTAACTTTTTTTCTTTAGATAAAAAGAGCAGTTTGGAGATTGGCCTGAAGTTTGTATCCAGCCCGGGTTTTTTCAGAAGTGGCTGCACAACTGCATGTTTAAAATTTGTGGGAAACACCCCAGAGGTAAGGCTGCCATTAACAATAGTCAGGATAGATGAGCCCACGGTAGAAAAAAACCTCCTTCAGAAGGCGTGGAGGAACAGTATCATGGGGCGAACCTGAGGGCTTAAGGTGACCCACCACCCCTTGCAGCTAGGTGAGAGTGACAGGCTCAAACTGATGGAAGACAGCAGAGCACAAGGGAGGGGCTGAAGGGTCAGATGTGGGCAGCGTGATCTGGGCCCTGGCAGAGATCACCTTATCTTACCTTAGCAGTGGCTCAGTGGTATAGCAGTGTCCTTGGGCAAGGCACTTTACCTGCATAGCTGCAATTTCCCCATTGTGGGACTAATAAAGGTTTCTTAATTTAATTTCATAATTTCTTAATCAATAAAAAAGTTTAAAAACTGGTCAAACATTTCAGAGGAGGGCTCCAAACTACCTACTATCTAAGGAGCTCTAAGAATAGTCTCGATCGAAGAGGTTTGTGACAGTTAGACACAATGATTTGCAAAATATTTCCTTTTCGCTTCTTTCACAGTGGACTGATATAGACCCCAACAGTCTCTTAGCATTTGAAAGGACACCTGCAAATTGTCTTTTTTCCATTTCCGCTCTGTCTGCAGCACTCACGTCTCACAGCACGAGTCTCTTCATTTAGCCAGGGCTCAGACTTGGCTTTAGGTTGCCTAGCCTTAAGCGGGGCCACAATGTCCAGTACCATCCGGCAGGTGTCATAAATCCAGGAGCTGAGCTCAGATGTGTCGTGGATAGGCACAGGGATGTGGCACTGATTGAAACAGGCAGAGAACTGGGCGGAAGTGGAGGGGTTAAAAACACGAGCACACTGGGCAGGAGCTGGTACTTTGACATTGCAAGCCAGAGTGGTGTCAAACAACACAGGCATATGGTCGGAGAAGAAAGTGTGACAAACCTCCAAGTTAAGAACAGGAAGAGCACAAGATAAAACCAAGTCAAGTGCGTGTCCACGCTCCTGTGTAGGTGCACACACCCCCTAAACTTTTGCTGTTAGGAACAAAGATCACGTTCGCGGATTTGCTTAGGGAGAAATATTCCTGGAAGACCCCTAAACTTTTGCGATTAGGGAAAAAGATCGCCTTCGCGCAATTGCTTAGGGAGAAATATTCCCGGAAGACCCCTAAATTTTTGTGGTTACGGAGAAAGATTGCGTTCGCGGAGTTGCTTAGGGATAAATATTTCCGGAACCTTTGCGATTAGGGAGAAAGATCATGTTCATGTAATTGCTTAGGGAGAAATATTCTATTCTAAAATCAAGATGGCTGAAAGGTCCCAAGTATCTGGAGATGCCAGAAAACAATTGGCCAGAAATCCCCATAAACCTGGGGCAAATTCCTCCAGAACTAAAAAAATGAAGTATCTGTGAACAGTACAACCATTCGTGATGAAGATCCAACCAGCAAACTAATCGACTACTACTCCACCTGGAACAGATTACAGAGAGGGGTTGTTCAGATATTGAAACTTAGAGAACTTCTTCTCTTGATAATTGAAAGGAACACATCCACAAACTTGACCGAAATTCTATTTGAACATGTACAAAAAAACTGAAAGAAAAATCAAACCTGCTTAAGTTATCCTGCCCTCAGCATCTGACTGTCAAAGACATGAAACGGGCAGAAAGGTCAATCATCCTCTTTGAGCAGAGATGCTTCTTCTCAGAGGAGATGGCACTCTTCAAAAATGGGACACAAGTGAAAGCCACTAGCTCAATCTGCCAATTGGATCCTGTGCTAGATGACCATGTACTGAGGGTGGGACGACGAATAAGCAAATTAGCGATGCCTGTAGACCTGAAACATCCCATCATATTACCCAAAAACTCTCATGTATGAAAGCTAATTTTGCACCACATCCATCAGCAGAGTAACTATTCAGGAAGAAATCATATGCTGTCCTGACTGCAGCAAATGTCCTAGTTGCCCCATGCCAACTCCACTGCCGGCGCATTATTAAGAGCTGTGTATTTGTCATCAAAAGCAAGAAAAGGCTGGTGAACAGAAGATGGCTGACCTGCCGGAGGACAAGGTATCTCCAGATCTACCTGATTACTTTGGTCCCATAGAGATGAAGCGGGGCCGGTCATATGTTAAAGGCTGGGGAGTCATCTTTACCTGCTTGGTGAGTCGAGCAATACATTTGGAAGTGCCAAACCTATTGAACACTGACTCATGCATTAATGCACTATGCAGATTTTTGTGCCGTAGAGAAACAGTGTCAACCATTCGCACAGACAATGAAACAGACTTCATGGGGGCAGAAACAGCTGAAGGACGCTCTTATAAAACGAAGAATGGAGTAAAATGTTATTATATATGTATATTTAACCCACCGTTTGGAGCCCACTATGGTAGAGTGTGGGAAAGGCTGATTGGGCCGGTGAAGAGGATTCTCTGTTTTGTTCTATAACAACAATGATGAGACACAAAATCCATTGGACAACAGCTACAGCTGAAAATATATTTAAACACTGGTGTTCACAACTGCAGGTAAAAACATTTTGTGCAACAGAGAGAATAATTCTCTCTCTGCTGCACTCCTCTTGTTCCTTTGCTGCCGCGGTGCACTCAGTCCAGACGCGATCACCTGCACAGACCTGACCACATACCGCCACAAACAAATACTAAATAAATTAGAAAAATCAAGGCTTAAAATGAAAACAAAGCAATCAAGACTGAGGACTATGACACAACACAAACTCTACAAGAGGTATAAATGAGAAATAGGGTGCTTGGTGGACTAGCATAGACAGTGCACAGTGGCCCCAGCCTGGGCTCTTAATTTGGTGCCTATCTCTCTGTACCACCTGGAGCAGAAATCTGCATTTTTACATTTACCTTTTGTTTTATGATCAGATTCTTTACTCTTTAACAAACCTGACCTTCATTCATTCATGATTGTTTATGATTGAAAGCCGTTGACATAATTAAGTGGCAAACTGTGAAATAAAACTGATAAACCTTTGTGATCAAATCCTTTAAATCCACACCATGAATGGGTCCAGACACCAGTTATATGCACTAATCTTTCACCAGTTGTCTACAGTGCACATACTGTGTGAGACTAGTCCAAACACAGCATTTGTACCAGGTCTATCATCATCAGGCATTTCAGAATGATGAGAGAATTTTTTTTGGATACATTACTACGGTAACCACTGGTGATAGTACAGCATGTAGAAAATGGTTGTTTCCATGGCGACATTAAATGAAAGGATGTGGAGGAGAGGAAAGTCAGGATGGGAGGAGAGGAGGAGAGGGAGATAATTGTGTTTGAGGAAACATTTTAACCAATCACAGCTGGATGACAGCCTGGGGGGTAATGGTTCTGTTTGCCTTGTCATGCTGACTGCAGATCATTAAACAGCTTTCATCATCACAATATGACATCGGAAAGCAATGCAGAGATGGATGATAATAGAAGAAAATGGAAGCTTTGAAAATGCACCCCCCCATTCTTTACTCTCAGTCTCCTGGCTGAAACAACTCAATTTCACCCCTCACTAACACTGGGTGTGTGTGTTTGTGTGTGTTATAGATCGTATGAAATCATTTTTAAACAATGACGATGAAACAATGAAAATTGTCATTTTCATGACTGCAAAAACCCAAAATGGTAGCTGTCAAACATCATCAACACGTCAGCTCTTCTTTAAGGTAACATTAATTGTTATTATTTATTATTATTAATGATCATGTTTTAGTCTCGAAATTATATCTTAAAGGTAGAGTAGGAGATTTTGAAAACTCACTGAGGGTCAGCCAGATTTGGAAAGTAAACACACGCCCCTTTCTCTCGGAGCTCACCCCGAAGCCACACCTCCAATCACATGGACGCGCATCACCTGAAGACAAGTCTGTGACTTCGGCCATCATGCACGTACCTCTCTGGTGCAAGCAGAGCAGGAGGAGAGTGGCAACCAGCCAATACTCAGCGCAGGGTCCACCCGGAGGATTGGCTGATGTTTTTAGTGTTTTATAGCTTCCACAGATGATTCATAGTCTTCGTTTTAATGAGAAACTGCCTAATGAAACGGTTGCTATCAGATTGTAAAGAGAAGTTACACTAATTTAACAAAAAGTGCATCAGGATGAAATCTCCTACCCTACATTTAAATTATATAATCATTAAAAATTCTTGCCGTTCTGTCCTCCTTGTTAGTTTATTCCCAAATGTTCAGTATAAATTATTGATATTTAGCTGTCTAACTCTTTGAACTTTCAGACCAAACATGAAAGAAAACATTGTCACTTTAATGGTAGTCTTTCCTGAAAAGGTAGATTGTGATGCTAATAATATCAGAATTGGTAGTTTCTGAGGTTTATTAAAACCATGTTGTCTCTTGGACAGAAGTGTGATGTTGTCATGGAAAACTTGTGTACTTTCCCTTCGTGCTCCCAGAGATCCCTGTGCATTTACCAGACGACATGTTTTACATCACCCAACAGACTCCACAGTTTGAGCTACAAATCATACTACAGCATTTTTCAAGACTTTTGGCTCCAGCTGCAGCGTGGGTGTTCCCACACATGGACAGAGGACTTTTAGACAATTGTAGGCCTCCTGTCAACAGGAGATGTTTTAACAGTGGCGTAGGAAGCATTAAAAATGTGTGTGGGGGGGGGCACCTTTTGTGGGTGGCTGGTGAAAAAAAGTATATAAGTATATTATGAAATATAATATAATAATATGAAGTAGTTGCGATTTCCTCCAGATTTTAACAGGTTGTTAAACACCTATTTTACCTACAGAAGTAAACACTTAATGACTATTTCAGAGACAGATTCAACAAAAACACATCCCCCTCGGATATAATGGTAGCTACGCCTGTGTTTTAACCTGCAGATACCTACTCATCCTGGTCTGTCCTACTTCAAACTAATACTAGTTCACTGAATTTGAGACTGTTTGTGTCACATGGAATTTATTTTAATACTGAGGCTGTTAGCTGATGTGGAATTCTTTATGAATGCAAAACCCTCAGTCTCACACCTCCACTGGGAATTAGTGGTTTTACATGTTAACATGTTAAACGCTCTCTGATATCCTCAAACATTTTGAACTAATTCAACCCCACTCTGCTGCACTTTATCACTTGCTGAAGTCCTTCTAGTCATCAAGCTTCACTGCCAGAGTTCTAATCCTCAAATATGCCAAACAATAATATTATGAAGACACGTATGGTATTTCTCTGTGTTTTATTAGTTTAAAAAACATTTAGAAATATCTAAAGCCTGAGTTTTAAAAGTGGATTTACACATCTAATCAAACAAATACAGAACCACAGACACAGCCTGTTAAAACTTATTCCTGTTTACACTGAATACTAATAGACAGATATTTTTAATATGTTGACAAACAAGAAACTAAACACAAACAGAAGTGAGTACCAGCTATGGAAATAAACACTGGATTATTTTCTTTGGATAATTCTTTTACAACTGTTTCTTCTATTTCAATGATAATATAACCTGATTATTGTTGCTGTTGTAAACAATAACATGATATGTACGAAAAAGGCTCAGTTTACCGGAGCTTTAATCGGTTTGTCCCAGAGAGGGAGAGAGAGAGAGAGAGACCGTGACGACGCACAGCTGCACGCGGACCTCAGTATTTTCTCCCGTGCCGTGACAAGCGCGCTGTGTCTGTCTGTCTCTCTGTCTGACAGGATTCACGTCACGTCGCGTTACTCTCACCTTTATCGGACGGAGGATGATCTGCAGACCTCAGAGAGGACCTGCAGCTGGAGAACACTGAACGTGACTGGACCGGACCCTGTCGGCAGTGAGCAGCGGTCTATCGGGACAGAAAGAGGCGAACTGGAGCGGAATTGAACCCTTTAATGATGCCGTTAATAAGCGTTGATGTTCCAGTCAGCAGCAGCACTGACAGGTATGTGCCCTGTTGTACTGTCATTGATTACCACTGTTACTGACTGTGTTTGATTGATTACCTGGTTCTACATGGTGAAAACAACATCATAACCTTTTAGTTGTTTGTATTTTAACCAGCTTTTGGCATGATAGTAACTGTGCATATGTGTGTGTGTGTGTATTGCGGGGTCACTTTTACTGCATTCATAATTTAGTGTAGAAATAAATAAAATTTTAACACATAAAAAGAGTAAAAAATAATGAGGAGCTGCAGCTCAGATTAGTGGTGGAGCCTCTGTGACCTGCCCTGTTTAAATACTCATTAACATCTTTATTATTATTAGCCTATATAAATACCCTTAAAGGTCTATGTTGTGATACCTGCTTGGATCCTCCAACCCCTCATCATGGCCAACAGGGAGACCATATTAATCTTAACTTTCACAGTAGACACATCAAAGTGACACGAAGAGTCCAGATGAGAGAATCAGATTACAGATAGATGTAAAAATGGTAGAAAATCCATCTATGGGTCTTATTTAAACAAAATATAAAAAAACTAATTCTGCTCCTCCATTCAACTTCATCAGGTCTAATTGTTTGGTGGAGAATGCAGGTTTATGTATGGTAGAGGACCTCAGTGGGTGGGTCTGAGTGAAACAATCACAACAAATGTTGTTAAATTGTGTCCTTGAAATGAAATATTGGTTATGTATTCCTCAGGAAAATACAGTTTGGAAGTTAGACAACATAACTCTTTATTCTTTCTTTTAATTTTTTAATGCCAGTATTTTTAGTTGGTTTGTTTATTTCTTAGGAAGTGATGTGGCCATGATGCTGCCAGTCTCCAGGTTTAGCGGTCAGCCGGTCGGTACGGTAACGGCTGCCACACCATGGCTGTCCTTCAGCAATGATCCCATGCCGCACTGGTTGTGGTTATCTAGTTGGTCAGCAGCAACATTTCAGGCAACACCTCCTCTGATGTTCTACTCACCGGCTGTGTGGATACCCGAACACACACAGCACATGCAGGTAAACTATGTCACGCAAAAGTAAACGATTTGCTTTGTTGTTGACATTCTTTAATAAAATGCATCATTAAAAGCAAACAGAAAAATGTTTTTATCTGGTTTATTTATATCTGCTCGACTTCCTAACTGGAAGAACTAAAGCAGAAACCATCAGTGAGTCCTGGTTCAGTTTGGTGTAAGTGACACAGTATGTAATAATGACGGTAACATTAATTTATACTGCACTATTTAAAATACATCTAAAACAATAGCAGGTGATTCTACTGTGACTGCGACACATACACAAACAAAAACAAGCAGAAGCACAGAGACCAGTACAAATGCAGAATGGATGCAGGCAAGAGGAAGCAGAGTACTGCTAATAAATGAAACTCAGTTGCAAGGACCATGATTCACAAAACAAAGTCCACAATCCGGAGCTTTATGTCAACAAAAGACACACAGGCAGTCGGCGAGGCAACCACAACAGACAACAAGCAGGCAAAGAGCAAATAAACACAAACAAACAAAGATCGGCATGAAGACAAGAGCGGAGTGAGCAGCCAGGGTCTATAGGGACATAATTGGCTGATTAGACACAGAGTTCCAAAAGTGTGGGGAAACTAAAAGGAGAAAGATGCAAGGTGGCAAGAAAACAGAGCTAATTTCAAAACAATGAAACCAGAAGTCAGCAAAGTCTGTTCAGATCATCACACAACTCACACAAGCCAAAACATAATTTATGACACTTCTCTAGATACTTTGCTGCTCCTGTGTGTCTCTTTGGCTGCTCATCTCTTAAAAGTAATTTAAATTAGCGTTTTGTACAGAAATTCACAGAAAGCTAAAATATGGACGTCTGCAGTTTGCACGCTTTTCTCTCCACATTTAATCATTTAAATGAGAATAAGTTCCATTTGGACAAAAATGTGCTTAGTGGTTCAGTTTTATGATCCATCTGTTAATGTGATCAAGTGTAGATTCAAATTTAACTGATAACCTAACTGATACTTGTCTGTCACTGCCTCAGTATGATCTAAAGTGCCTTTAAGGGATTTCAGTCTCTTCTGCAGTCTGGAGATAAGATGAAACTTTAATGATCCCGCAGGGCAAAGTGAATAATTGTCTATTAATTATTGGAACTGTGTTAATAATCTCATGCTGTCTTTAATTATTTCTGCTTAAACTCCGGTGACATCTTATCAAAAGATCCTGTGATGTGATTTGTCTCTAAAGTGTGTTTATGTTGAACAAAGTAAACCGACAGAAAAATGTGATTTTGACTCCACAGACACTGTTGAGTGGAGCTGCAGATGAAGTCATAGGGTTTGATTCAAAAGGGTCTGAAATGTGGACTTGGGATCTTACATATGTATTCCCAGGTGGACTGATGATTGAAATGAAGGTTCCTCTGAGGAGAATAACATTTTCTTTGTTGTTTTAGTGGGAATGTCCAGCACTTGAAGTTGTTCCTGTGCTCCCACCGTTCTATCAGTCTTTACCCCTTCATTCTCCTCTCCCTAAGGTATGATGCTTGTGTGAGACACTTAACCCTAAGCTGTTCCCAGTGGCTGCACTACTGGTGTCTGAATGTGTAGTAGCAGAAAAGCAGTATATAGGTTCCTACCATTTAGACACAGTAAGTTCACGATGAACATGTTAAAATGTTTGCAGCTGGCTGAAGGCTGGACTTCACCCGAGGCAAGGGGTGCGTTCCAGAGGAGAGACAAACCTTTCCTACCGACCAATCAGATGATCCAGAGGCCAGGTGGACATGTACCCAGGTCCTGCCTGCTGTTGTCTCCAGCCCTACTCCCAGGTAAACTTTGCCTGTCATTAGGTTAATCATTCACACAATCAGCCAAGGACCCTACAAGGGTGCCTGACTTTCCTTGGGGCATCTGCAGGACTAGAGTAGTGCAGACACCCCCCCCCCCCCCCCAACCTTTCTGGTTCAGTTCATGATTGATTTGTCTCAGGTTTACACAGACCTACAGATGGGAACTAGCTTCATGTGGTCTTCTACAATAACAGCATACAGATCAATTACGCATTCTTTAATGTGATGTGCAGATCATTGTGAACATGTACAGATCACTGTGAACATGTGCAGATCATGAACATGTGCAGATCACTGTGAACATGTGGAGATCACTGTAAATATGTGCAGATCATTGTTTTCATGTGCAGATCACTGTGAACATGTGCAGATCACTGTGAACATGTGCAGATCACTGTGAACATGTGCAGATCATTGTTTTCATGTGCAGATCATGAACATGTGCAGATCACTGTGAACATGTGCAGATCACTGTGAACATGTGCAGATCATGAACATGTGCAGATCACTGTGAACATGTGCAGATCATGAACATGTGCAGATCATTGTGAATATGTGGAGATCAGGAACATGTGCAGATCATTGTGAACATGTGCAGATCACTGTGAACATGTGCAGATCATCAACATGTGCAGATCACTGTGAACATGTGCAGATCATTGTGAACATGTGCAGATCACTGTGAACATGTGCAGATCATCAACATGTGCAGATCACTGTGAACATGTGCAGATCACTGTGAACATGTGCAGATCACTGTGAACATGTGCAGATCATCAACATGTGCAGATGACTGTGAACATGTGCAGATCACTGTGATCATGTGCAGATCACTGTGAAAATGTGCAGATCACTGTGAACATGTGCAGATCATGAACATGTGCAGATCACTGTGAACATGTGCAGATCACTGTGATCATGTGCAGATCACTGTGAACATGTGATCATGTGCAGATCACTGTGAACATGTGATCATGTGCAGATCACTGTGATCATGTGCAGATCACTGTGATCATGTGCAGATCACTGTGAACATGTGCAGATCACTGTGAACATGTGCAGATCATTGTGAACATGTGCAGATCACTGTGAACATGTGCAGATCACTGTATGTATGTAACAACTTTACATGGATGTGTTACTGTCACTGTGATGGTGCTGCTGTCAGATTTAGGTCAGTGTTTCCTAAAAGGAGCAAAACGTGTGGAGGCGGACTGATCTGCCAACACATCCACAACACACAGTGCAAGTGAAATAAATGAAACCACAGGACAGCCCAGTCTTCATCAGACAGAATATCCTCTTCATTATAATTTAAAAAGACGCCATTTTAGTTTAATTAAAAGGCTCCGTCAAATTATAAACCTGTTAACTATTGCTAATCATACAAATTTAGTTATAGAGATTGTGTTTGTTAAATGTGATGGTTGAGGACCTGTTTTCATGTGTCCAGGTCGTGTTAGAAGAAAACCCACAAAGACCCGACACTCTAAGTCACAAGACTCCTCTTCTTCACTCTCCTTCTCCTTCTCCCTCCCGCTGCATCTCCGCTCAGAGTCTCCTTTCGTCCTGCCTCTCCTTACGACTGCTCCTTCAACAAGTGAGTCTACCTATCATTACAAGTGAAAGGTTCAGAATTTCCTGTGCTGGTCACACCTATCCAGTGTGGCACTCTGTCATGGTAGCAGCTGACAGATTTCATCTCCTCCTTGTGCCTTCTGTTGTTCAGCTGCTCTTCACTGCTGTTCTTTATTTTTCATCTTTTCTAATTAACATCCAGCCTGAGTTGATTTCATGCTGCTGTGGATCTGCTCTGGTTTCCTGCAGCAGTTAAATCTGTAGCTCAGCATGTCACTATCCAAAATAAGATAACACAAACTCAAACCAGATGATAAACAGCAGCGGGGAGTCTGATGCCCAGTCATGCATATAAAGAGCAAACTCTATCAGGTTTGGACTGGACATTGGATTAAAAAATATGCTTAATAATAACTAAATATTTCTCGCCTTACTCAAGACATATATCATTCATTCATTTTCAGACTTTTTTTATCAACACGTCAGTTCAATCAGGAGGCACCAACTAATAGAACATACAAACTTATTCGATGTACAATAGAATGTCCTTTGGCGCACAGACCCCAATGTGACATCAGAAGGGGGAAGAAAGGGAGGTGAAGCCGACAAAGATACATTCCGCCCGGTGTCTAGACCTGGTAGTGGTGGAGAGGAGCCGGGTGAAGGAGAGGATCAGAAGTTGACCATTTACACTAATTCACAGGCACGCCACTGAACCTGCTGATCTCCGCTGTTTTCAGAATCAGTTTGATAAAGTGACTCTATAAACTGAGAACAGGATTTATTGAACTCCTTCTCTCTCTGTCACACACACACACACACACACACACACACACACTATTCTCCAGTCCCAGTCTGTGATTAGGTGTTTTCAGGAGGACAGCTCATATCTCATCTTTACAGGGCTCTGCTTTATACTGTATACGGCAAACACACACACACACACAGAGCCCAGCACAGACTGTAACCATAACTGGCTGTTTGATTAAAGGACCAGGAATTGAAGTAACTGGCATGTGTGTGTGTGTGTGTGTGTGTCAGTTCATATCCAAAAACTGAACATAATGTTTTGTAACTTAACTAAAACAGTTTTATTTGCACGCCTTACCTTCAGAGAAACAGTCTTTGTTGGGCCTTCCCCACCTGATGTGTATGTATTTGGTTGTAGCTGTTGAAAGATCAGATGTCTCCGTCTTCTTCTCTGTGGCTTAACTGAGACAATGCTGGTCAGACATGAAACAGTAATTAAAAAGGTGGAGTACATTTTAAACTTGGTTCTTTCTGGTTTCTAACCTGAATCCAGTGAAAACACCAAACACAGGTAGAAACAGGATTACTGGCTGCAGGCCCTCTGCATCCTTTTTAGGCTGAAGAAATAAATGTAAAAAAAAATCTGAATAAAACATGAGTGAACACTTAAATGTTCAAAAACCTCATTCATGGAGTTCCTTTATTTATTTATAAAAAAAATAAATAAAAGTTATAGTAAAACAACTGCTGCTTTCTCATCTGATGATGTATTGATAATGATCAGGTTTATTAATTAATCACTGCTGATAGTCCTGCTTTTCAGTTGATTCACCCATCAGACCCATCACTGACTATAGCGCCACCACCTCTTTACCCTGCTCCTCGTCTTCCTCCTCTCCTCTTAATCTTATTTTTCTCTCATAGTTCACTTCGGGATGATAAATTATCCTGACCGACTTTCTATTTTTCTGAATAATATTAGCGATCACCAGTTTATAAATGTGCTACACAACACCCAGACACACACAAACGCTCACACAGACAGTAACACACGTAATTTAGTGAATAATTTCACAGCAGGTTTGCTCATTACAACAAGACCAGACTGGATATCAGTGATTAGACATGCACCGCTCACACACACACTCACTCAGTGCAGTGTATTTTAGTTTATTAATAATTGAAGACTTAAGTTTAAAAAAAGAAAGCTGATATATGACAAACTTTTTACCTCTACTCCTCCTCCTTTTCATCCCTTCACCTTCTTCCTCTTCATCCTTTTCTTCCTCTTCCTCATCATGTGTCTTTCTTTTACTGTGTCTGGGCATCTGTGTTTGTGTGTGTTGTGTTTGTCTCTGTTGTCTTGTAACTACAGTCTCTCACTATGTTTACCTCCTTTTGTCCCTTTTGTTGTCCAGATCAATGAATTTACATATTGATCAGACCTGGTCAGGATTTGTTGTCATGGTAACTTGTTTTGGTTCCATGATACATGTTACAGTAGCTGTTCCTTCACATATCTGAATCATATGTGAAGTCCCATTTTGTTTGAGCTCAGAGTTCAAACATGTGGCTGTCAGTCATCAAAGATTTTTGGTGGCATATTATTTTGGTATATCTCAGTTTCTGCTGATGGTGATAGCTGTGTTTCCATGGCAACCACGCTTTTATCTTCTGTGATTGGTTGGCCAGTGTGAAACAGTCTATCCTGACTTTAACTTGATGGATAAACTGGATAATCCCAATCCAACAGAAGGAGAAGGAGAGGTAAAAACAAAAAGGTAAACAAATAATGAGGAATAAAGAGGAAGTGAGAAAATTAAACCAAGAGACTTCAAATGAAACAGAGCTACCTACTTCCGTGAGAGTGTGTGTGTGTGGCTATAAATTATTCTGACAAAGCTGCGCCTCTCCCTCACAAACACACACAGTTAATCTCCATTCAGATGCAGATGACGCTTCCTTTTTTATCCTGACTGAAAATGGGTGAGAGACATTAAAACATCAGGAGTAAAGAGAGAGAGAGAGAAGATGAAAGGCTTCTCTTCTCTCATGATGCTGTTCGCTCAAATCAGGCAGAATTTTTGTGGTTGTCACAGTAACAACATACCTGTCAGTCAGCTGCTTTTAGATGGTGTGTGTGTGGGTTTTTCCATGTTGGTCTTATGTTACAATGACTTCATGCAGATCATTTGCCCCTCAGAAACATTACTAATGTTCAGTCATCTTGGTAATGAACAGGTATAAACCCTAAATAATGTATGACTGACTTGTCCTCATTCACATGAGCCTCTTTTGAATGACCTCACAAATGGGACATTGCAGTGCCCAGCCACTCAGAGAGAGACTGATGGTTCATTCTGCTGCTTTAGGTCATTATCCTGAATATCTCATCTGCTAATAATACTTAACATATTTCCAACATGTCTTGGACGTGTTATTTTTTATTGGTCTTGTTGTATTGTCCCTCGTGGTTGTAATTTGGGTCCATGTTCACACTGTTCAGGCGGTGAGAGAAAAAAGAGCTTGGTTGGTTTGTGGGACTCCAAAGACAGGTACCGGCGGGTAAACTAGGATGTGGCTTCAGCCAAGGCAAAAAAACCCAGGTACAATGCCATGTAGAATGCCTTCTGGGCCTCGGGAAGATTCTGGCAAGAACAAAATAGTTCTTAAAAGAACAGTGTATAGAGCTGTTCTATAAGAAAGGTAACTTTAAATGACTTCTGTTATGATCTGGCGCTATATAGTTAATATAATGAAATAAAAGTGACGGGCCACCCTCATAATATAATGGTAGGGGAAACACTGGAGATGTCAGGGCCCCCGGTCTGCAGTCACTGGCAGTCTTGGCACCGATACTAAACAAGATGTCTTCCATAGCACCGGTATCCTTTCCTGCAACAGGCTCAGGTTGAAGATGTGATGCGAGACAGCTGGGGTGCACAGGACTTCAGGACGGATGTGATCCGGGCCTGCAGCCTTGCCTTGGTGGACTCTCTCCAGCTGTCTCCCAACTGTTTTGGGCGTCTGGCTCTGGATGTCTGTAAAGCACCTAGAGAGATTTCTTATTGTTAAAGAGGCTATAAAATGAAATTGATGTTCACACTGAGGAGCGTTGACGTCCACTGCCATGCATGTTAAAAAAGAATTCAGACCCTCAAACAAAATGGTGGACAGTAAATATAATGCATGCTGAATGAAATGGCAGTCAGATAAGGAACCCCTAAAACAGAAATGAAAAGCCTTCTTATTGCTGGAGGGAGTGTGAAGGGTTAACATTGATCAGTCATAACTGCAGATGCTGCAGATCCACACACACTCTGCAGTGTGTGTTGCATTTAAATGTGATGCTAATTCAATTTGTCAGCAGCGAAGAAGAGCAGCAGAGAGGAGGAGAAGATGATCTGTCATTCACTGTCTGAGACAGAAAACACACAAACGCTGTTTAAAACTCAACCGAGCTGATTGCTGTCATCTGAACTGCAGCAGCACTGAGCAGGTCTGTCAGACCTGAAGTCAGGCGGAGGGCTTCACAGCAGTCAGTGCACAACATGCGGAACCTTTTCTGTGTTGTTGCTGTTATTGGTATCACTATTGTCTGAGGTACATTAATTAATGTGGTTAAATAACTGAAGTGATGATTTCATGCTGTAGATGGAGCTGTCTGTGGACGGGCAGTGCTACAGACACACAGGTGTGAAGACATATGGCCTCTGATTCTGCCCAATCGACGGCGAAGAGGCGCGTGGCTAAGACCTGTGATCAGCTGCAAGTCAGATCCATCTCCTCCCACACAGGTATATTCAAGTTATACTCTTTCAATACTAAAGGGATCATGAGGTCCTCTGTGGGGACGGGTGGCAGGACCGGGTCAGACACATGAAGGAGCAGCTGCTGTGTCTCCATAGAATAGAATAATACAGTACAGCTACATTTAACCTTAACAATTAAAAAAAAAAAGAATAAAAGCACAAATCAGGCAAAGATAATAAACCAAAGTCTAATTAAATACTAAAAAATACTAAAATTATACAGTTTATATAGGCACAAAATAATGCAATGCAATATATGTAATATCAACAAAATGTGCTCAAAATAGGCACGCAATCATTAGCAGTACACTTGCAGCAGAGTCTGATGGAACTGCAGCAGGGAGGACTGCTGAGGAAAAACTGGAGCAGGTTGAACTAAATGAGGAGTAGCAGGTAAAACGTGAGACGCTCACTCTGAAGAGGGATCGGAGGCATCCGGATGTTTGTCCACAATTACACGGTTACACCAGGTTCCTCACTGTGTCTGCAACGCCTCAGTGTTTTGGTAACCGCAGGTCACAGTATGATCATAGTAGAAGCTCAGTACACTGAGACATCCACGATGCTCCTGTCTGAAAGAGCAAGAGGCAGGTGGTACAAAGACAGCGAGACAAGGAGAAGGACAGACAGAGGCAGAGACGCTCAAGGAGCCCCTCTCTCTGCTATAGCAGTGTGTATTCAGACCTGTTCCCTCTCTGCTTAGCATTGACAGGTGGCCTGTCCGACCTTTCCATGTGAGTCTGGCTGTCCAGTTTTAACTTCTTTGTTTTTTCTCTTTCAGCTGATAAAAGAAGTTCATCCCTCCTTTCATTCCTCACGGTTATCCTCTGGATCGATTCACCTGACCGACTGCAGACATGGTAAGACAGAGCCTTAGAGCTGCTTGCGCTACAGCTGTTTTGACTCTATACTGTCGCAGACACACTCGTACCTTCATGAAACTGACATGGTCACAAGTGTCCAGGAAAGGTAGTAGTTTGTCTCGCTCGTAGGCTTTTGTTTGTAGGATTTCTGAGGCTGCTGTGTCTAATAACATGTTTTCTATTTAATATATTTCATGATAATATTGGCTGATGTGGTTATGAATAAAGGCCGGCGATGCAGCTTTAAGGCTCAGTGCACACTCCCGCAACTGAAATCAGTTTTTAAAATATGATCACTGTTTGGCACAACACCGGCTTACGCCAATCTCGAATTTGGGCCGGTTGGATGGGAAAAATTATTTTGACACTTCTCTGTCACTTCTCTAATTAGGGCCCGAGCACGAAACGTGCGAGAACCCTATTGAAATGCAAAAGTTTATTATTATTATACTTGATTATTCTTCTGTATTGCGCATTTGACCCCTCAAAAACTCCCCAAATTTGGCACAAACGCACAGGAAATAGATGTTTTTGTAGATGGTTCTCCCTCATACTTCATCCTATGTGGATGAAACTTTACAGTCATGCTGAACATCTGACTCTGCACGCATTCATATGCTGATAAGCTACAGTCACTGTGCCACCTACTGGCCGGAGGACCATGTGTGTTTTGGTGCAGTTTTCTGCCCTGCAGACCACAGCTCGTGCCAGTACCAGTGGAGGGAGGACATGGGACGATAGGGGAGGCGGCGGCTGCGGGTCCCGCGGTCCGCAAGCAGTGCGAGGGCACGTCATCGCTGCTTGCAGCTTTAATCTTCTTGCATTCATTCTCCATTAATCTTACAGTGCAGCCCCTACATCGCAGTAGATTAGAGGTTCTATCATCTGGGGTACACATGTTTAAAGTGGTTGGACCCACGAGTCGTCTTTTCTGACTGGAATGGTAAATTTAAATATAGCAACAGAATCAGTGGTGATGGAGAGCAGGAAGAGGCCAGGTGGAGCCAAAAAGGCCAGATTACAGAAAAGAAAGGTGTGGGAGGAAGATGCTGCCAAAAGTGTGAACTTCACAGACATGATTTTCAGAGGACTGAGCCCAGTTGCAGCTGGTAAAGAGAGATATGAGGAACATTCTGTATTGTCACTGTTTGCAATGTCAACTTAGCATAGTTTATTTTGTAGAGCCCAACACGCACCATTAATCACAAATATCCAGTTTTAAGCTGAAAAAATAAACTGAATTTAGCAGTATGATATATTAAATCTTTTTTCTGTTAACTTACCAACATACCTGAACTTATACCCAGTAAAGAGGCATTGTGGAGCTAGCTGCTGTTTCATTTATATAAATTCCTCCTCCATGGAATAAGCGGGCTGGTTTGGGCAAGAAACGCCCAGGGTGAAGACGTGGCCCAGTCTGGCCCTAGTCAAACATCTCCATCAGCTTCAATAGAAACTAAAAGATGATTCTAGATTAATTTGGACTGTTACATAAAAGGGTTAGGTTAGGCTAACTGATTATTGATGCATTCTGACATCACAGTCACATGACCATGTGCCTGCTGTCACAAGATCTTATCTTCTCAGAGAGAATCAAACTTAGCCAGAGGAACTCTGTTCATTTGTCACATGTCATCCCTTTATCGTTGGAGTCTTCTGTCTGAATGTTCTTTATTAGTATAAACCCCATGATTCTGTAGACCTATTCTTTCTGGAAGGTAAGCGAAGGATAGGTGGAGGGAAGGTGTCTTATGGAGAAGCTTTACTGTTCAGGACAAAGAGAAGGTCAGATGACAACATACAGGTGAGTCAAATCTATTGTTTAGCCTTCTTTTAGCAGAAGCTATGGGACAGCAAATAAAAAAATTAACCTTATTTTGTATTTTGGGACTTTGGATCTGATTGATTTAGATCAGGTCTCCTTCTGCAGTCTGACGCTTACTTGCATGTGTGTGTGAGTTGCAGTGTGTAGATGTGTCTGTGCACAAAGGGGAGGAAGAGGAAGAAGGCAGGAAAGACAAACGCCCTGTCGCCTCCACTCCTGTCCCTGGATCACCATGGTAACTGTTTCCCTGTCGCATGCAAACACGTTCACATTCACACATTATTGATTTAGATATTTGAATTTTGGACATATTTCAGCAGCAGAGCGGGTTTTTGATCATTTCTACTGTTTCTGTTTTCGAGTAACATTCAGCAACCAGTCTCCCTCAGTGGTGTTTCCATGACAACCGTGAGAGGAGATGCAGATGTTTGATTGTTCAATTTGTGGTAAAATATGTGAACACGGTTAAAATCAGTTTCTGGCTGTCCTTGTGAAACAGTCGGTCACACCTCATCGTTTGATTCAGCGTGTACTAGAGTTTCCCACAATGCACCTGTCCCTACTTTTCTGTCTCAGAGGTCACTGAGGAGGTTCAGTGTGGACCATGCTGCTGATGACACATGATGCGGTTCTATTGATCCTTTTCATGGATTCTCAGATTGTGATTCTGTGTTTGCCAAGGTGTGTGGTGTGGACCGGAGACGACAGGGTCTTCTTCTTCAATCCCACAATCCATCTCTCTGTTTGGGAGAGACCTGGGGAATTGATTGGACACGACATTAGCCACATCATTGATGACCCACCACACAAGAGAAAGAAGACAACACCTAATGGTCTGTGATTTCACCTCCATGATATGATCAAAAGGAACATGTATCTCAGCCCTGTGTAACAGTTTCTTTGTGAACAGACAGCAGCTGTCAGTCATCTGGACTCTATGGTGATGAAGATGAAGATGATGACCAGGAACACAGCTCCAAAAGGAACAAGTGAGTCAAAATAACTGATCATGTGCATGATGTTACAGAAGTCACTGCACCCATTGAGTGGCAAACAGCCTGTTGAGAGGGAACAAGAAATCTGAGATCTGGTTTTATACACTGCTGAAATAAAATAGAATAGAAACAAGTGAAACATCAGACACATTAAATGAATTGTGTTTTACACCATGCTGAGGTTGCAACATGGCTGAGTGAGGCGAGAGTGTTTCAGCGGGGAAGTGACGTCTATTTTGGTTAAAGATTTGGATTTGCCAGTGTCATCATCACTAAGTGAGATGCTGTTCACATTCATTCTCTCTCTCTGTCTAGAACAGAGGATTCGCTGTCACATGTTCCTCCAGAAGAAGTTAAGCTCCTCCCACAAGAGCTTCGGATTTCTCATTTTAGAGAAATGTTGCTGGAGAGAGGGGTAACACTCACATTTACATAAGCACACAAACACAAATTTAAAAGGAGCTTCTACAAACACAATGAACTTTATGGAGGAAGGAGGGCGGCCCCTCCTACATTGCAAAGACACGCATGATAGGTTTATGGATTGGTCATACCATACCAAGTTCTATGAATCAATAAAGAACCATTTTGATTGATCTTATACTGACTTTTCTAATCGGACATTTTCAAACAGTATGTATGCTGCATTACTGCAATATAAAGTGTGTTTATTGTCTGATATCCAGTAAATATTGTGTACATCTCTGGCTTACCTCAGGTGTCTGCATTCTCTACCTGGGAGAAGGAACTTCACAAGATGGTGTTTGACCCTCGATACCTACTGCTAACTTCAGACCAGAGAAAACAGGTTGAAACGTTTGAGTTTCATTCACTGGTGTGTGTACACAACACAGCATCTTGCTCAATTGATGATGTCACATTAACATCAGTGTTATCTCTGTGTGTGTGCAGGTATTTGATCAGTTTGTGAAGAGCAGGGTGAAGGACGAGTACAAAGAAAAGAAGAATAAACTTCAAAAAGCCAGAGAAGAGTTCAAACAGTTGCTGGAGGAGGCAAAAATCACAAGCAGGTATCCATAATTCATAATTCAGTACCACACTCTTAATTATTCAGCCGTGTTCCTGTAAAATCCGACCTGAGTCCACCTCCTCACCTGGAAGTGTTTATCGACTGGTCACTTCACTGAAGCACTGACAGCTGCAGTAGAGACTGAACAACTGTCATGTGCTCAGTCTGAACCTTCATCAGCAGGACAGACTCACATTTCTCTTTTTTTCTCGGCAGGTCAACTTTTAAGAAATTCTGCGCTCAATACTCTGGTGACCACCGCTTCACCGCCCTCAACAGGAAGAAGGAGCAGGAACTTATCTTCTACCATCGTATCACATCTTTAAAGAAAAGAGACAAAGAAAACAGAGCTAGACTGAGAAAAATGAGATGAAATCTCATAAAACCACCCAGGACTTTTACAGAACTAATCCAGGTCCTCAAAAACACTCAAACTAATTCATTAATGAATCCTGGTTCTGTAGGAGAAACTGGACCACAACCAGAAAGACCCGAGGGGTTCTCCTGGTCCTGGACTTTGAGTCAGTTTCCGGGTCAGGACAAACAAACAGCACCATCATATGGATGCAGTGGTGAACTAAGGTAAAAGAAACTGAGCCAAGTTGAATTGGACTGAAGAAAAACTCAAAAAGATGAAGTATGTGTGCATCTGTCTGTCACCAAACCGATCAATCAGCTCATGAACTTTTGCTTCAGACTAACACTGTGATTTACAGAGGCTAACAGGATAAACACAAGCAGAAACATTAACCAACGAAGCTAAATTAAAACCCATTACAACCCTCAGCCAAGAGTCTGCTGCTGCCATGAGGCAGGTATGAAAGACGTCAGGTGACGCTCTTTGATTAGCTGCATTCTGACAGTTTATTAACCCCCTGCACTTCTGTCCTCATTCTTAGGCTTTATACCAATATTAGGGGCAGCAGTGGCTCAGTGGTAGAGCAGGGTTGTCCAATAACCAGAAGGTTGGTGGTTTGATCCCAACTCTCTAAGCCATTGTTGTGTGTCCTTGGGCAAGACACTTTACCTGCACTGCCTTCAGTGTACTCACTGGTGTGGCGCGCCTTGCTGGTCATTGTATGACACTGCTTGGCAGCAGCCTTAAACAATTTTCCTCTGGGATTATTAAAGTATCTAAAATAAAATAAAAATGAAAAATACAATATCCACACATTTACTGTATTTAGGGTGCCAGAAGAAGAAGGGGTGTGTCAGAGGCAGTATGCCTCAAGTCCTCGCATGTTCTCCTACACTGAGTCACATTTAAGTATGCCAGCAGCCTTTTCTGGGTTTTCTGACCCACAATGTAGCACCAACCAGGAGTCTAAGTTTAGATAGGCATGTTATAAGGCCATAGATTTTATGGACTTATACTATATGGCTGATCAAAGTACTGTTACCGGAGGAACTGGAAATATATTTCTTAAAAAATGATCTGATTGGCCCAGTCATCTGAGAGACATCCTATTACCCCACCCAAGCACCCCTCCACCACACCGTCTTCACATCTGTTCTGTGCAAACCAGATCAATCTGAACACACTAAGCCTGAACCCCCTCCATCCACCTGTGTTTTATATAAACATGTTTTCTGGATGATGTTGCTGACAAAATATTTCTAATGTGATGTAAGCCGTTAGGACATACTCTGTCCTGTTGTTCTGAAAGGTGTTTGTGTTCTGATGTTTCATTAGACAGTGTCTGTGTTGAAATGATCTGGCTGTTAGTCATGATGTGTATTAAAGATTTTAGTGTCTGAACACAGGGGCTCACATGGTTGTTGTTATTTGTTGTTATGGGGGGGGGGGGGGGGGGGTAGTACATAATCATGTAGTAAATAAAGGAAAAAATGTATCATATTTATCCATCACCAGAGTTACGTCCCTTTCCTTCTTTCAGAATGTAATCAGAGTGATCGGCCGCCCATTGCTCTGTGTCTGTTGCTATGACAACTTGAGACCGGGACAGAGGAAAACAATTATGGGTTGTTAGGGTTAGGTTGACACACAAAGCAGTATCTAAGTATTCAAAACTGGAAACGCAGCTTGTTCCGAGATCCTGGATAGTAACGATCAGAACCTTGTCACACATTCTATGCTCCTCTACTCACAGTACAAATGTGGGATCACTAAAACTGTCTATTTAATTTATTTATTTAATTCTATTTAATTATAATTAGCTGTTCAGAAATTGTTTTTCTGTATGTGTATCCTCTGCGGCCTGATTGGTTAGTCAGCTGAGACATTGCTCTTCCTAAATACAAATTCAGCTTTTAACTTCTCATTTGTATTCACACACACACACACAGTTACTATATTAGTGAGGGTCCTGCCTGCCACAAACAGCATCTCTGCCTTGTCATGTTTACTAATTGTTGCTTCTTTCACTGTCAGCCAATTTGTAGATGTCACACATTCATCACTTCAGAATTTATACACACACTGTACAGTTTCACAATTCAACATTCCACATTTTACTTTGAATGGCAGATTGTGCTTTCAGTGCTTCACACAGTCATTCAAAGGTATGACTGTAGCTTTCTTCTGTGCACACCTGATGACACTGAGACACTACCACCTCCAGACTTCTGTCTTTTCTGCAGCTGAAAGTTCAGACTAGTGTTTTCCTCCTAGGGAAGAATGCTGAAAAGACAAATACTGCTACTGAGATGAGAGGCGATGATGGCAAATATCCAGCAGAGGGAGACAAAGCTGTGATAGGTCAGCTCTCCATCACACTGTGGGATGCTGGGAGGAGGAGGTGACGCCAGCAGAGGCTGCAGAGATGCTAACAGCACCGACACACACAAATATACTGGGACAGGAGGTTACAGCTAACTGCTAAAATAGACAATCAGAGGCAGAGAGACAGACAGACACTGAGAAAGAGAGAGGAAGAGAGGCAGACAGGTGGAGGGAGACTGGCACACTGAGCTGCAGTGAAACTAAATGCTGTTAGCATGCTATGGAGAGGAGGCTAATCCACTGACAGACACACAACAATGCAGTGTCCGAGGCTTCCTATTGGACGGTGAGTGATTTATGTGTGCATGTTCAGTTAGGCCACAGCTATCACTGTGTGTGTGTTTATAGCATGATGTGCATTTATCATGTACTCAGATGCTCACCTGCATCCAACACGTGATGAGTGTCAAACTAAAATACAAGAACTACTGATGCTACTGATACTGTAGCATCAATCTGAATGACTGAAATGAAAACCTGTAACTTCATCCTGTGTGTTTGTGTGTGGACAGGTGTAGATGTAGTCAAACTTGAGGTTAACAGACAGGTCACTGGGGGGGTGGAGCCTGCAGGTTGTGGTGGTGATGTCAAAGCGAGGCGTAGGAGGACGGGGGAAGGGGGAGCGACCAGACGCCATGGCAACCCTTCAAGCAGCCAATGAGGAGCTTAGAGCCAAACTGACAGACATCCAAATTGAACTACAACAAGAAAAGAGCAAGGTAAATGACAACAATTCCCAGAGTACCAACATCAACATCGCCACTAATGTAGTACTAACCCGGACCTCTCTGTTCCAGGTCAGCCGTCTGGAGAGGGAGAAGAGTCAAGAACTAAAGGCGGAACATCACCGAGCAACAGTAGCTGTAACAGAACTGAAGACAAAACTCCATGAGGAGAAACAGAAGGAGCTGGCGGTTACTAGGGAGACATTACTGCGGCAACATGAAATGGAACTTATGAGGGTCATAAAGATCAAAGATGGAGAAATTCAACGTCTAAACGGACTGGTGCTAACACTGAGGGACACATCCACAGACAAGGTTACCCACAAGTTCATCCACCATTTTATACCTCTGTTCATCTATTCATCAATCAATCTATACACCATCAATTGTCCTGAGAAATAACTTTAAATGGAGGAGTAAAGCTGAGACTCTGTCCTTTCATTCCTTAGGTGAGGAGTGCCCTGCTGACAGAGGTGGAGGAGGCGAGAAGAAGCTGGGAGGCAGAACGTTGCCGCTTCCAGCAGGAGGTTCAGGAGCTGCGAGGAGCAAAGAAGACCACAGAAGAGGCGCTGACATCCGCTCAGCAAGCCTGTCAGGCCCGAGCAGCTGAGCTCCGATCAGCTCATCACCAACACCAGGAGGAGCTAAACAAGACAAAGAGGGATTGTGAGCGGGAGATCCGTAGGCTGGTATGTGACAGAAATGCTCTTCAGTGATGTCAGAAACCAAAGTGACAGAACCTGAGGAAACATTTTGGCCTGAAAGTTCTATGTAAAAGAATCAGCTTCAATCAAGCAGAATACATTTTCACATAAATCAGTTAAATGTGTGTGTGTGTGTGTGTGTGTGTGTGTTTATAAGACAAACATAAGACACAGAATAAAACTGAATGACAGCCTGGTACCACACAGCTCAGCAGGAGAAGAAACAGTAAGAGACAAGGACAGACTGGTACAGACACAACACACACACACTGGACAAAGAAATAAGCAGCCTATATGTGAGTAATTGGATGTTGATCAGGCTGGTTCTGGTTCTCTGTGCGTCTCTGTGAATCAGAAAGTTCTGAGACTTTAAGTTCAGCCCCCTTCAGGTAAATGTAACCTTTGCAACAAACAAACCTAAACATTTGCCATGTCACCAGTAAATACAAAACAATCCCATGTGTCTCTCTGTAACCTGCCTCTAATCTGCTTGTCTTTTACCTGTCTGTCTCCAACCTGCATGTCTCTAACCTGTCTCTAACCTGCCTGGGTCTTAACCATCTCTAACCTGCCTGTCTCTAATCTGCTTGTCTCCAACCTGTCTCTGACCTGTATGCAGATGGATGAGATAAAGCTGAAGGACAGAGCTGTCAGTGTTTTGGATAAAGCCTTAGGGCTGCAAGCTGGACATGCCCACCGCCTGCAGCTGCAGACTCAGGCTGCAGAGCAGCAAATTGCAGCCCTGAGAGATGCACACAGGGCGGGACTAATCCACCCTACCTCTAGCCCCAACCCTAACAACGCTCCTAACATTGTAAGCTCCGCCTCCTTCTGCATGGTCAAAGTGCATTAAAAAAATAAAAACCAAACATGTCATAGTCTTAGGGAGCCCCTAGAAGCTTGTGGACAGTAGTGTTTCTTTCCTAATGATTTTTCATATCGTGTGACCACAGAAAGTGGCTAAGCTTATAGCACACCATATCCTGCATGATGGTAAACTAGCTCACAGCTGGATATGCTGTTCTAAAAATAAACCTGTACAAAACTACTATGATACTAAATGAATCAAAAGATAACCCCACCTTTTGGGGGCACTGTTCACTGTTTTCATGTTATCTCATATAAGACCACCTCTACTTCCAGGTCATCATATGACAGCAAACACTGCTTGATATATATCCAGAACCATTGTTCCAATCTGGACTGCCCTGCTTTAAGTCAATGTGGAGCTGCAGCTTTTTGAACCCTTTCTCTGACAGAAAGTGTTCTGTCATGTGGTCAGTTAGTCCATCCTGTTAACTCCTTAGAGCGCACATTATAATAATGTTATAAAACTCTATAATAATAAATAATCTATGGACAGGTTCAATGTCATAAAGTGTTGTGAGGGCTGGACGGGCACTGTGTGTTTGATGAGAGTGGTGTAGCTGTACCCACATCATTACTCTGAGAAAGAGTTCATTGTGTCAGATCGTCTAACAGACGACTCTTCTGACAGAAACATCAACCTTACCGAGCCAATGTGCGTTTGTTGTTTATGTTGGTTATGTTGTTTATCTCTTATTGCTGTTTTTGCTTTGTACACAGTGTCAGGAAGACCGTGATACTCGGAGGTTTCAGCTGAAGATCGCTGAGCTCAGTGCCGTTGTCAGGAAGTTAGAGGATCGAAACTCTCTGCTATCTGAAGAACGCAATGAATTGGTAAGACACACAAGCACACACACACTCCACCAATCCAGGCTTTCTGTGATATAATTATAATTATAATAATAATTGACATTATTGACTTTATGCAGGAATAAAATATCAGAGATATTGAAAATATACAAATAAGACCAGAAAGGCAGGATGAAAATTTAAAAAGGTATTCGCTTTAAATATGTTTGGAATGTTTTAACATCCAGTCTCACTCTGAAAGATGGTCTTGGTGGTGTTACCAACATACAGAATGTCTGCAGAAGGCACTCTGTGCATCATTAAAAAAAGAATCACTGCAATGTCCAAACTGTCTCTGGTTAATTGAGGCAACTGGACTCAAGGAAGACGACGTTTCACTACTCCCCCAGCCGAGCTGAAGAAGACACTTGGGGAGTGGTGAAAAAAAATCCTTGAGTCCAGTTGCAATAACCCTTTTGCACCACCCTCAATAGTTGACAAACGCCCGTCAAAGGCATACCCAAATTAAACTACAAGCTGTTTGTGAGCCCTTAGGAGTATGTGCAAAAGCTTGGTCTCATTGTGAAGGTAACACTCTGAAATTTTTATTTTAGCTGTGTGATTTACTGCAATTGCAAATGGTTAACAGTGAGAGAAGTCTAAACACAGAGAAATAAAAAGATTTTGTAGCTCGCCTAAATTTTTTTTGTAAAAAAAGGCTGCTTGACAACTGGAACATGGTGATGTTGATTAGATGACAATATAGTGACACAGGCTGAAGTCTTACCTATTCCCAGTTAAAAGTAGATAGTAATTGGACAAGAAATGACCATTTGGGACAGGTTTTTCTGTAGGTATTCCCAGGCGCTCTCCAAAAAGTGCCATTTGGAGTCTCCAAATGGACACTTTGGCACCAAAGTGCATAACTCTGGAATGCTTCAACATACAGACATCAATGAGAGCTCTAATGAAAGGTGCCACTTAGAGGAACCTCATTCCATATTCAGATTCACTATTAGTATGATTGAAATAATGTTAGTGAAGCAAAAACACATTGAATGCTCATTATTCTACTGAAACTGAAATTGTGCATCAAAAGAAAAGACTCAGAACAAGAGATATGGTCAAAAACAACACCTTTATCTAAACAAATACCCAAACTACTTACAGCAAACTGTTTACATGTTTACAATTCCACAGGTTTCACAGCCACATGTTGTTCTCAGCATGCCACTGTTACAGTCACGGGCTGCTGCAAAGCACAGCTAGAAAGCTTGATGGGTGTCTTACTGTCACCAGAGATGTAGACTGGCTTGTGATGTTGTACACTGGGAGTAGGTGGCTGCTCTGGCTCTGGTGCTTGGCTCCCACTCTGTATCTGAATCAGTTTGCCTAAAATGCAAAAAATAAGGTTTTCATTCACAGAACAACTGTATCTGCATTCATTGTTCACCTCACAAATCAATAGTAAAAGTGCACACCACACAGGTAAACAAAATAGAACAGTGTTTGCCTAAAATGCAAAAAATATATATAAAACAAAATAACTATAGACATATGTATGTCTGTATGTATATATCAGATATTCATTCACAGAACAACTGTATCTGTATTCATTGTTCACCTCACAAATCAGTCCTCCACAACTACTTGTAGAGGAATAGTAAAAGCGCACACCTCCCCCATACACGTGTAAACAAAACAAAGGACACAACACTGTATTCACTAATTCTTCGAAATGTCTACATTCTGTTTATAAAACTGCAACATGTATAAAAGTTACACTTACTTGTCAAGGACTATATCTCCTCCTTCAATGAACATATCTTCTTCCACCGAGTCAACACATAACACATAACTTTCTGCGTCCGACACGTCCTCGTCAGAAAAGTTGCTTTTCCTTATTGTAAACTCATCGATAACTTCTTCAATGGTGTAATTCTTCTTTTCTGTGTGTTTCGTCATCTCTCTGGTCGCTAGAAACACCAAAATATGTAGCTATACGCTCACTCTCACTGTTACGCACGTACGCACGGACAGCCGGCATCCATTGTTCATGTTTACGCTTAGGTGTGTAGCCCACCCTCCTTCCACAACCCCTTCATGTGGGACATCCCCGTGACGGAAATCTTATTGGCTATACGTCCATTGCATCAGATTCAGCGTCAAATATAATGGGCTGAAAATACAAGCGTAAGAGTGGGGGGAGGTGCTTCGCTCGATATAGTCGCTCATTGGATTCTTTTGGCTAGGGACAGGCCCTCGATCCTTTTGTATGGTCAAACGAGCTGTCAATCAATAGAGTAGGGAAGTGGCTTTCCAACGAGGTGTAGGTTGTCAACAAAGAGCACAAAATGGCTGCGCCCAGACGGAGATATTGCAGTGAAACATGAACCGTCCCGTCCTCGGGCCGCATGTATACAAAAGGTTGTTAAACTCTTCGACATTAAAGCAGCTCATCAGTGAAAGAGCAGCACTGTTAATGGCTGATAAAGGCTAAGCTGCTCCTCACCAGGTTTGGTTCACACCATCATTTTTTGTGGTTATTATGGTTTTTCATGATCCTGCCAACTCTGACTTCAGGCTCAACAGACCTCACTAGCCAGCTAATCTTACTTTGGGGTACAACTTGGATGTTGCTTTTGTCTTCTTCACCCACATCACCTGACACAATGACTGCATTTCTATGTTTTCTTAAACATGATCTGTATTTGATGTACATATTATTCATGTTCTGCAGCTGAGGCGCCTGAGGGAGGCAGAGAGTCAGTTTTTTCCTCTTCTAGACAAAAACAAACGTCTGAGCAGGAAAAACGAAGACTTAGCTCTTGCACTGCGCCGCCTTGACAACAAGCTCCGCTTTGTCACCCAGGAGAACGTGGAGATGGTAACTATGGTAACCTGACTCCAACAACACACCAATAAACATAACCTGTGCTTCAGTTCTGGAGTTGCATCCTTCAAAGGTCTCCTTTGAAGGACCTCTGCATCACTGCAGCACAACAAAGCAGCCACATTGTGAAAGCTCTTTCAAATGTGAGATGCACCAACTTCTTCCCAAACCTACGTAGGGCAGAAGGTGTACATCCATCAAAAGATGCAGTGCTTGAAATTACAGATGTTTTCATGCTCATTTAAAGAAAAAAGATGGCAGTGTGTTTTTATGAAAGATAAATCATAAATACTGTAGAAGTTGGATCTGAAACAATGTGTACAACAAAATTCTGCAGACTTTAAGAGTCTCCACGTGCAGACCAAGGATCAGCCATTATAGATCAGGACAGATTCACACAGAATGGGAGTTTTAGTTGAACTCTGCTCATTCTCAGATCAGTTTTTTTCCAGACAGACAATGTGATTCACAGTGCAACAGAACAGATAAGCCTGTGCCTCCTCTGTGCTCTGTTGTCTCTGAAATGTCATTACATTTCTGAATGGATTTGACTGATGAGAACTGATAGATAAACAGTGTATCGCAGATTATTTGAATTTCCAAAAGGAAAGAGAAACCAATGTTTTCCCCAACAGTTAATGCTATCAGGTGTTACTATGTTAGCAGCAGTATTTCTTTTGGTCCACAGAGAAGGCCAAGTTCATTAAATGATCTGGATCGCAGCCATTCAACCAGTTACCATGGTTACAGCCAAGATGCAAGGGAGATGGAGTTCCTTCAGTTACAAGTTCTAGAGCAGCAACACATAATCGACGATCTGTCCAAGGTACAACAACTACTACTGTTTATCTTAGTGCTATTTACATGTTGTAAACAAAGGTGTCCAAGGAGGTATCACTCTGTTAATATTGCTACCATACAACACTGCTCATATTATGTTTTATTACTACACTCATTGTGTTTTCAGGCTCTGGAGACAGCTGGTTATGTGAAGAATGTCATAGTAAGTACTGCCTGACACAACTACTAGCTCTGTAGTGCACGTAATGATGTGAAAGAAGACTGATGGGTATATGGTGTTTTCTTCCAGGAGAGAGACATGTTGCTGAGATACAGGCGGCAGGAGTCAGTGAGGAGGAAACGTACATTCAGAGCCTGCAGGGTGAGACTGATTACTCTCTCTGGTCATTGTACTGTCCAGTTACTCATAGTAATAGAAGCAATATAACTTGTAGCCCAGTAACAGGAGACACAATTACTGGGGTACTTGAAGCAGTAACTCAAATTTGCCTGTGACTTGCACAAATAAATAGAACAAAAAGGTTTTCTCTGGTCCCACACTGAACAGCTAAACAACAGTGTTGTATATATAAGATTAAGAAGTAATTTACATCTTACAGCACTTTGTCTAATGCACTGGACATTCTGTAACCAGCACACTTAGCACATCATGGTGGTTTTTCACTGATGTCCATCCAACTAAAAGTATAATGATTTACCAAGATTCATCACGTGATGCCACTTTCTGACCAAAATGAATAAACTAGTGAGTAAAACAACCGATAATACATGTGACCTGCACCTTATACATGAACTCAGAGTGGGTCGGGTGGACTGCATGGCGTGTGTGTTTATGTTCAGGTCATAGAGACGTTTTACGGTTATGATGAGGAGGCATCGGTGGACTCTGATGGATCGTCTTTATCCTTTCACACTGACCGAACTCCAGATACTGAACCAGATGAGGTACACATGCACAGAAAACACAAGTGAGTTAGGGGTTTGAACTTTGTTGTTGGTGATCTGACAGTGTTTTGTTTTAGGCATGTGTGCGTGAGGAGGCAGAGCTTCGATACCGTCAGTTGACTCAGGAGTATCAGGCACTGCAGCGAGCGTATGCTCTGCTGGCAGAGACCAGTGGAGGAAACTATGATGCTGAGAAGGAGATTAAGGTGACAACACCTTAGGACAATTTGGCTGCAGAGTGGGTTCCATTCCCTGAAAGCACTAACGGGTTGGTGGTTCTGTGTTCTTCATGTGTTAAAGACCAGAGAACAGCTGCTGTCTGAAATCGGCCGGTTTCAAACCAGAGTCACAGATCTGGAGTCAGCACTAAAACAACAAGGACTGGTGAGTTACACAGACATCCCATAGAGCACTCATGGTTTCCAACAAGTATACATGCCAAACTAATTGAGGGAACAGCCAGTGAGCAACTTAATACACATCTATCTATCCATCTAATTGATCCATAGTCCAGCGAGATCATCTGCATTCTGATTGGTTCCAGGTTAGATTCCTGGAGAAAAGCCGTGTCTTCATGCTGATCAAAGGACCAATGAGAGCCAGACAGAGGTAGAACAAACTATAGAACATAGAACAGGGCGACCATTCATGTTCCATCAAGAGTCAAATAAGAACTGACAAATGCCCACAGGTGGTGGTGATGCTGCAGGTATAGTACAATTAAAAATCTATGACCACAAACCAATGACACTGTGCTAGTTGAGGAGGGAGGAGCTTATCAGTGACATCACCTGCTCAAGTAGTTGGAGGTTTCCACCTTTTACATGCTAACTATTGGCTCTTTGGAACATGACTGAACACGTCTGTTAAATGATAGAACACAGAACATAGAGAGTAGAACACAGAACAGGTCTGGTAGAAATTTGAGCTGCAAATGAAACTGCTGACACTCCCTGTGTGTCTCTGTCTGCGTTTCTCTTGGTCTGTCTCTTTCTCAGGATGTGAAGTGGGTGGAAGAGAAGCAGGCCTTGTATCAGAGGAACCAGGAGCTTGTGGAGAAGGTGAATGCTTCAATTATGTACAATTATCATTGAAATTATATAAAACACTTTAAATGATGAAAAAGAAATGCAGATATGGGGTTTGGCTCAGAATACACCACCTGTGGTGTGACTGCTTTTTTGAGTGTGGATGTTATACATGTTTCAGGTGAGGCAGATGGAAGGTGAAGAGATGCGGCTGAAGAATGACATCCAGGATGCCAAAGATCAGAATGAGCTTCTGGAGTTTAGAATTTTAGAGTTGGAGGTAAAAAAAACCCATCAGACATCAAAAACAAGTCACAATGGTGACCTAACACGTTTTTATGAAAACACTGTTTACTGTTTAGGAGAGGGAACGACGCTCACCTGCCATCAACTTCCAACATCTCCATTTTCCAGAAGGCCTCAGTCCTCTGCAGATCTACTGTGAGGCAGAGGGAGTGACTGTGAGTAACACCTGAACATATCTGACCACAGCTGACTATACTTGAACACACCTGACCACAGTTGACTATACCTGAACACACCTGACCACAGTTGACTATACCTGAACACACCTGACCACAGCTGACTATACCTGAACACACCTGACCACAGCTGATTATACCTGACCACAGCTGAACACACCTGACCACACCTGACCACAGCTGAACACACCTGATTATACCTGACCACATCTGAACACACCTGATTATACCTGACCACAGCTGACCACACCTGACCACAGCTGATTATACCTGACCACACCTGACCACAGTTGACTATACCTGAACACACCTGACCACAGTTGACTATACCTGAACACACCTGACCACAGCTGATTATACCTGACCTCACCTGACCACAGTTGACTATACCTGAACACACCTGACCACAGCTGATTATACCTGACCACAGCTGACCACACCTGACCACAGCTGAACACACCTGATTATACCTGACCACAGCTGACCACAGCTGAACACAGCTGACCACAGCTGACCACAGCTGAACACACCTGATTATACCTGACCACAGCTGAACACAGCTGACCACAGCTGACCAAAGCTGTATAATGAGTCTGATGTGACCCTGTTCTACAGGACATTGTGATAGGTGAGCTGATGAAGAAGCTGGACATTCTTGGGGATAACGCCGTAAGTGTATGTTGAATTTATTTTGTACATGTGTCTGTGATGTCATCCATTCTGTTTAAATGTTGATGTGTTTATTGATACACATATGTTTGTCTTATTGAACATCATAGATACATACAATAATGACAGCTGCTGTGTTGAGATAGTGTTCACATGTTGTGCTGATGTGTCCACATATCTTCTACATGCTGTTGTCATGTTTTTCTTTAGAATCTGTCCAATGAGGAGCAGGTGGTGGTGATCCATGCCAGGACGGTGCTTACTCTGGCAGAAAAGGTGACACATACACAAAAACTAAGCTTACATGTTTGTGTCTGTGTATATATACCCACCTGTCCATCTACCTGTCTGTCACCCTGGACAGTGGCTGGAGTCCATTGAAATGACAAAATCAGCTCTGCAGCAGAAGATGTTGGACATTGAGAGTGAGAAGGTAAAAACAAAAAAACTCTGTGTGTGAGGTTTTAGCATGGACGGAAGTAGCGCATCCCTACCAATAATTTGATCCCCTTAACAGATTCTCACGAATGTCAAAAGCAAATCTACACACCTGGTGTGAGGGGTTCTCCATCCCATGAAGGTCTAAGACTTTATTGTTGCTCTCTAGGATCTGTTTAGTAAACAGAAAGGATACCTGGATGAAGAACTGGACTACAGGAAGCAGTCAATGGATCAAGCCCATAAGGTCAGTGAGCAGCTGCACACCCAAGTAAAAGACCAGAGACTGTGGAAAGAGAACCAGACTCCATCAAACTTCCTGACATTTTTATGATTCCTGTCTGACCTGTCTGAGTAAAGGTCATCATTCAGACATACTCAGGAAGTTTAACTAACTGCTGTCTTACTTCAAAATTGCTGCAGAGGATCCTGGAGCTGGAGGCCATGTTGTTTGAAGCTCTACAGCAGGAGGAGAAGTCGAGGTTGGAGGGATTTAAGACGGAGGAGGGCCAATTGTCTGAGATGTTGACAGAGGATGAGAGGGAGGAGCTAAGAAGAGCCATGGACCAATGGAAACGATCTCTGATGTGTGAGCTGAGAGAGAGAGATGCCCAGATCCTCCGAGACAGGATGGAACTACTGCAGCTCTCACAACAGGTAAACAAGTCAACAACAGCTAAACAATAGGACAGCAGGTAAATGTGTAAATAACAACAAGCCTGTGTCATGCCATCTAAGAAGTGCCTGTGTGTTTGCAGAGAAACAAAGAGCTGGAAGAATTTATAGAAGCACAGAAGCGACAGATCAAAGAGCTTGAGGAGAAGGTAAACTTGAAAATACACACTACAACACATAAGCTGTAGAAATCTGACTGCTGAGCTCCACTGATTCTCAACTTTTTTTCTCTATTTTCAGTTTCTGTTTCTGTTCTTATTCTTCTCGCTGGCCTTCATCCTCTGGTCCTAACAGCCATCGGTCAGTCCTCCATCACACAGGTGTACAGAGATTGTAGAGCTTATACCTTTGACGTCCCACCTCAGCACACATATTAACACGTTGTGTCTTTTATCTCCAGCAGCTGAACACTTCAGTGGTCAGCCAATCAGAACTCAGCCCAGCTGTCAGCTGACTCTGGACTTACTTTACTGCAGTGTGCTGCCAAGCCACAGAGGATGGTTTCCATGGTAACAGCAGGACATAGCGTTGAGATGAGTGAAAATGCAACTTCCTGTGAGAAGCAAGTCCTGACGTTCGATTGGTCCACACTTCCTGTCCTCAGCAGGCAGCTCAACCAAACTGGTGCTGGACTTCATATTTCATCTGAGCTAGCTGGGCGACATAAACTCTCAGACAATGTTAAGCGTTAGCTTAGCTAGAAGATTTCAAACATTACTGGCTAAGTGGTCTCAGCTAGTTGACTACAGTGTTAAGTCATAGAACTGGATCAATGGGAGAGTGGAACCTCTGATGGAACTGATGGAAAACAGAAACTTGTTCTGATTGGCTTTTCCATCAGGTAAGTAACACCGTAGAGCCATTTAACACCACTCATAAAACTGAAGTTACACTGTGCCACATGCCTGGTTCATCTCAGGACCAAAAACTGACCAAGAAACATCTCAGTAGTGTCTGGATGTCTGCTGAAGAGGAGAGCTGTGAACAAGCGAACAGTTAGAACTGCAGAAGACAGAAAAGAAAAAAAAGCTGAGCACAAACCTGATTCAGTATAAAACCTGCTGCCGTTCACCGTGTGTCATGTGATCAGATTAAACCGGTCCCAGTGATGTGGATTAAACAGATTCAGATTATAATATGTTGAGATTTTACAGATGATTAATGGATAGTTTCACAAAAGTAAATGATGATACAGATTATATCATATTATATAATTTATTTGTATTATATGAAATAATTTATTCTGCTGCTATAATTGATCACTTGAATTGGCATTCTTTTTTTGGTACTGTGAGCAGGTGGTCATTTAGTGCCAAGCTGTCTGTGTTCGTTGAATCAGATTATCTTTAGCATCCTTTAAATGTGTGAATAAGCTCCTGTTGGACCTAAAGCATCCTCAGCGTGTCACTGAAGTCAACATGGAGGACCTGCTGGTGTACTTTTATTATTCCAGATGATATTTTTATATCCCTGCTGTGAGTCTGAACATCTGAAGAGTTGGCAGTTCAATGTGATTAAAATGGCAGAAATGAAAATGTGTTTGTGTTTTGATGTTAAAGCTGAGAAAATGACAGGGTTTCTGTGGCCCATTTAATATGGCAAATGTTTCATGGAGGTCTTTCGGAGATACAGACAGAGACTCAGTGTGTGTCTGTGTGTATTTGAATAGATGAACTGAATCTGACAGGCAAAGAAATTCAGTTCAAACTGCAGAGACTTCAGTGCATCAGCAGTAATGAGACCTGATCTGTGTGTGTGGTTAAAAGGCTACCAGGACTTAGTGTTCACTGAAGCTGAAACTGCTGGCTGCTTACGATTCTTCAGCAAATAAATAACTAAAAAACACAGGATCAATAAAGGGAGCAGAACAGTTTGATTAAGTAGTGTTTAGTATCACCTGTTTTGCCTCCCTCAGAGGACTGGGGTCGGTATCATTAAGCCTCCTCCTTCTTCTTCCTTCCTCTCAGTTTAGGGTCACCCATCTCCCCCCTCCATGGCCTCCTTTTGCTACTCATCTCTCCTCATTTATCGCCTGAGGTCTTTGACCAATCCACTGCTTTCCTCCTCTCTACTCCTTTTCTTCCTCGTCCCTGATCAGACCACATCTCTCCATGATGTCTGAGAAGAGGTGCTCCCAGGAAGATGACTGCTCATCACTTCTCTCCCGGCTTGGCTCGGACTCTCCTCGACCTCGGATGAAGTTTGGAGGGATGTTCTGCAATGTTGAGGGTGCCTTTGAGAACAAAACCCTCAACTTTGAGTCATTCAGTCCACAGATGCAGCGACACCGAGCCACTCGAACCCAAACCCACAGCCAAGATGGAGGAGAAGCAGCAAGAGGACAGACAGTGGTGTTTCCCTCCGGCCACGCCCGTGAAACCTACGGAAAGAGAGAGGTTAAGATAAAAGATTTTTAACAGCGCAATGAATGTGAACTGTGTTCTGAAAATACTTTGACATTTTAGATATCAATTAACCATTTCAATCAATCAAAATTCTTTTTATAACATACCCTCCTCCCTCTGTAACAACTGTAACTACACTGTAAAGATAGGATTTTTAACCTGATTTTCTTTCATACTATCTCATAAATACTTCCATTAAATAACTTCTTAATTAGCCTTTTCATGTTTTCTATGCATTGAAATATTTCAAAGCAACTTCTCAGTATTTTAAAACACAGCGCGTCTGTTTGGGGCTTTTATTTTGAAGCCCTACAGCGGAAACTGTGAACGTGCCTGTTTGTCGATAGAGTGACGTCAGAGTTGAAGGGAACAACAATAGCTGGCCCCGTGTGTGTGAGAGGATCAATTCGCTGATTAGGGATCGATGACGATGTCGTTCCAGGCCAAAAAGAGCAGCACGAGATCTGCGGTAGGTTCAACCCGAGCCGAACCGAGCCACGAGACCCGGGATGAGCGGGCCACTCAGGCGAGATGCTGCAGCCTCGCCTGTCAATCACCGCGCCGTTAGCGACAGACAGAGAGGACCGAGCCGGGCAGGGACTAGCGGTGCCGGCCCGGTCTGAGCCTGCTCGGTGTCAGACCTGATCTCCTGACAGTTTTTGCATGATTGATATACAGAATAAATCGCTGCGTTCAGGAGCGGTGGGACGTTTCAGCTCTGCACAGAGAAAAAAGAACCTGAATCAGAAGCATGATTGTTGTTCGCTGTCAGACGTAGACTTTATTAACATGCAGAACGTGTTTTACCAATAATGACCTGACGTGTTCACGTGTGGCATCATTGTGGTGGGCGCGGCTTAGTCACCTGACAGTTTTAATAGATACTGAGACCTACCCTGTCTAAACATGTTTCATTTAAAAATGACTCATTGTAATGAATATTTCTTTATCATAAGACACAAGACAGAGTTTACATCTTCTCCCAGCGGCTCACCTGATCTTCCCAGCATCCTCTTTGTCTGCCTTTTCCAGGGTGACCGTCTGATCATCAAGGGAGGGAAGATTGTCAATGATGACCAGTCGTTCTACGCTGACGTCTACGTGGAGGACGGGATTATCAAGTAAATGTTTTCTATCAATAATTATAACAGTTGCTGTTTCTGTGACCCACCCTGCTGCTGTTTAGGTCTCTCTGACATCATCAAACCTTCTGATCAGACAGATCGGTGAGAACCTGATTGTTCCAGCTGGCGTGAAGACGGTGGATGCGTACGGGCAGCTGGTGATCCCTGGAGGAATCGATGCCAACACCAACCTGCACGCGTCACAAAAAGGCCTACACCCGGCTGACGACTTCTACCAGGGAACCAGAGCCGCACTGTCCGGAGGAACCACCACCATCAGTCAGTAATTACAGTGATTTAGCAAGACTAGCTGGATTCAGAAGATGTTAATGATAACGTTGTGATTGCAGTGGACCATGTGCTGGTGGAGCCAGGGACTAGTTTACTCTCTGCATTTGATCAGTGGAAGGAGGCCGCAGAGCAGAGGGCATGCTGTGACTTCTCCTTCCACCTGGACATCACTCGCTGGCACGAAGGACTGTTCGAGGAGCTGGAGATACTCATCAAAGACAAAGGTCAAGTCTGTCAACCAGTAATATAATATTGGTTCTCACTAATCAGAACACACTTTATAAGACCAGTATTTGTGTTTCAGGTGTGAACTCCTTTCTCTTCTTCATGGCCTACAAAGATAAATATCAGAGCTCAGACTCTCAGGTGGACCCACTGTTCATTTATTGGCACCTTACCTGTTGTTTGTTGTCTCTCTTCTGAACCTGCTTCTGTCCTTGTGGTTTCAGCTCTATGAGGCATTTGGGGTCCTAAGGGATCTGGGAGCCATTGCACAGGTCCATGCTGAAAATGGTGACATCATTGATGAGGTACATCTTGACCAACGAGATACGAGCTCGGACTCTTTAAGTTAAGCAGTATTAACAAGTTTAAAGCGGTTTTGTTTCAGGAACAGAAGAAACTTCTTTTTCTGGGCATCAGTGGACCTGAAGGACATGTTTTATCTCACCCTGAAGAGGTGTGCAAACCTGAAACAAGTCTGAGACACCTTCATGAGACACACCTTCATGCTGCCTGACTGATGTGTTTGTTGTCATGGCTCAGGTGGAGACAGAGGCAGTGTATCGGGCTATAACCATCGCCAAACAAGCCAACTGCCCGCTGTATGTTACAAAGGTGATGAGCAAACCTGCCGCTGACATCATTGCCAAAGCCAGGAAGAAGGGTGACATCATAATTTTCCACAATATTATCGACACCTGAGCAATGCACTCTTTTCACTGTCAAGCTAACTATCTGCCTGTGTCTGTCCTCAGGAATAGTGGTGTATGGGGAACCAATCACAGCCTGTCTGGCCACTGACGGCTCTCACTATTGGTCCAAAGACTGGGCCACAGCTGCAGCATTTGTTATGAGCCCACCCCTCAACCCTGACCCTGCAACTCCACAGTACCTGAACTCTCTATTAGCATGGTTAGAATCTACCTCTGTTAGCATGACTCTAGCTGAACCGTTTAGGCATAGCAGAACCAAGTGACAGGTGCTCCTTATGTGTTTTCCAGTGGAGACCTACAGGTGACTTCCAGCGCTCATGCTAGCTTCTCCACAGCCCAAAAAGCTGTCGGAAAAGACGACTTCACTTTGATCCCAGAAGGAACCAATGGCATCGAGGAGAGGATGTCTGTGGTCTGGGACAGAGCAGTGGTAAGATAACTTGACCTTTTTCACCCTAATCTTCCTGACTGAGCACGACAGACATCACGCTCATCCTGTCTCTGCAGTCTACAGGGAAGATGGATGAGAATGAGTTTGTTGCAGTAACAAGCACCAACGCTGCAAAACTCTTCAACATTTACCCTCGTAAAGGTAAAGTATGAGAGTGAGGGGAGGATGAGGAGGACAGCTTGTCCTGCAGCCATCATCGATAGATTAGCACAGTGATTGAACCACAACAACATGATGTGTCCTCTGTTCATCTAGGGCGGATTGCGGTTGGATGTGACGCTGACATTGTCATCTGGAATCCAAAGGAGACAAGAACTGTTTCTGCAACGACTCACAAGCTGGTAACAACATGCTTGCTGTATCAATAAATACTACTCATAATCAATAGATCACCACAAACTGATCCTATGTACAGACAGTGGAAGTGAATATCCTGGAGGGTTTGGAGCTCCGAGGCATAGCCTCCATGGTGATCAGTGGTGGTCGAGTTGTTCTAGAGGACGGGGAGCTTAATGTGACTGAGGGGTCGGGACGCTTCATCCCCAGAAAGGCTTTCCCAGACACCATCTACAGAAGAATCAAAGCCCGAAGCAAGGTAACAACACTACAGCTAAGGAGGAGGAACATGTCACATGATCTAAAAACTAGGAACAAAAACCATTCTATGCCTGTAAATGTATGAATGTCCCATGTCCTTTTAGATGGCTGAGGCCCGTGGTGTCCCCCGAGGGAGTTATGATGGTCCGGTCCATGATGTTATCAGTATGACTAAATCAGTCCCACCAACTCCAACAACAAGGGGGGCCCCCTGTCCAAAAATCCAGCCTGGACCCCGGAACCTCCACCAATCGGGATTCACCCTGGCAGGTAGACATCACATCTGCAGTGTTCCTCTATAATCTGATCAGCTAAAAGTCATGAATCTGTGCTGCTATTTTGAACTACTCTTCATCTTCTTCTTATACCAAGGAGCGCAGATTGATGACCACATACCTCGTCGTTCTGCACAGAGGATTGTGGCACCGCCTGGTGGGCGATCCAACATCACATCTTTGTCCTAAGTTTGTCCAACAAACTACTGAGGTGTTTCTGTCCTACTTGGAACTAGTACTACACCCTACAACACTAGTACTTCAATACTGAACCCTAACATGACCTTATTAATCTTACTGCAGTACTTCTCTTGAATTACTAAATTGAATAACAACCCAACTACATTACACACCTTTAAAGTGAGGAACTGTAGTAACTACTGAGCCCAGCTACTCGTACATTAAAGTAGGACAGTGGTAGCTTGGCTTGCGAAAATAATTGGTTCTATAAACGTGCTTGGAATCCAAAGCATCCGTACATCAGAGCGAATTTCCCACATACACACAATTCGTATTCCAAGACAACGCTTGTTGAAATTTATTAAAAAATGTTGCTTGTCTTGCAAAATACTCACAGACCGAGTTACTCATAATCCAAGGTTTTACTGTACTAGTTGTAACCCTGCATGTTTTAAAACTTGAAGGACTAAATTCTTCAGCTTGTACAATGGCCCTAAAAATGCCCGACTACAGCAGTACAGAAACACCGATAGCACACAAGTAGCTACCAAACACTGGTATTAAAGCCTGTACTTCTACTGTGTTTGATATTTGTACTCCTACAACTTACTCGGCCCTCTGCTGAATACAGCAGTGTTGCTACTTCTGCTAGTACTAAAGTTCTGCAACAATAGTATTTCAGCAAATACTAAATCTATGAGTACTCCAACTAATATTAAAGCCTGCAGCAGTACTGAATGTTACACCCTGCAGCAGTGGTTCTTTAGCTACTACAGAATGTTCTTGATCCTGTTCATCCTTTCTGACTTCATTGTGGTCAGTAAAATCTGTTAAATGTAGTAGTTGCAGTAGTAGCTGTAGTACATACATCTGTCTCTTTTCAGATCACACATAGGAAAACACACCTGTGTGTGCGCGGTGTGACTGGCTCTTCCCGGGTGTCTCATTAAAATTCCTTCTCATTACAAACATTGTAAATTAAATCCACTGTAATCAATATTTACTCGTAATATCTGCATCTTACATCATTAGAATATGTAACGTATCACCTGTGGTGTGTGTCTGTCTGCTCAGCTGGACAGGTGCTGATTGTTTTTATCAATACTACAATTATTGATCAGCTTTTGTCTCAGAACCAGACTGAACCCATTAGACTGCCTATGGATGGTGCTAATAAATCCAGTGCTAGCCTTCCAGTAGCAATACTTTAAAAGCCACGATGTGTTCCCCTTTTTTTATATCAACCTGCTGATTCAGAATCTGCTCATCCAGGTGACCTCAAAACCTAAACTGAAGTTGTACCAGCTAAAATGTAAATCCACACAAGGAACAGATGCTTTTCGTCATCGTATCAGTCAAATAACGAGGTGCTCTTCGGTGACAACGTAGGTACACTGGCACAACATCATGCCCCGATCCTGCTGTAATACTGGGCTGTTTTTTTTGTACTGACTTCATGATCATTTTGTATTTTTTACAGTTTTGTATCCTGGCAGTGTGAGCATTTGTGTCATTGGTTGCCATGTTGGTGCTGAGCTGTTGGCATAAGAACGTCATGTTCTATGACTAAAAATAAGAAGATTTAGTACAGACATGTCCTTAAAGGGACAGTGAACAAAGTCACACAAAAAACTCAACGATGCATGATGGAAGTGCAACAACTGGCTCCAACATGGTGGCTGTAGCAGGTAGTTGTGTATATTTCCTCACGGATGAACAGGAGCCAAAATGGAAGACGTAAACCGTTTGTGTGCACGAAGAAGGTTACCATGGCAACAGTTCATTTGTTGTTGTTCCTGTGTTGAATGTAAAACTACTTCCAGTTGTGATGAGAATTGCATGAATAAACTGTGAAGAGAAAAGCTCAGTGAGATGTCTGTCTTTTCTACATGTCTGTGCTCAGTCTCTTCTGACCAGCAGAATAAGCAGAAAAAAGCATTTCCAGTAGAATGGCTGAAAACCTGAAATCTGACTGATCCGCCATTGGCTCTCTGAAAAGGACAAGAAAAATCAATGATCAGTGGGTTCCAACAAAATAATCAACACAAAACACACAATAAATTAACAGGCAGCGATTAAGTAACTAAACACCACCAAACAATACTAGCTGCCACCAAATAACCTGTGGTTACCAAAAAAAGATTCAACAAAAGAAATTAAAAACAACAAACTAATTTAATCCAAATTAAAATAAAAACAAAACATCACTAATTCGTTTTAAAACCATTGACAGAGTCAAATCTATGAACGAACCTTCAGTTATGTCACTTTTGTTTCTGAAGATCTGTTTTGAGGCTCAGTGGAACGCTCCGACCGCAGCCACGTTAGCAACGTTAGCAACGTTACAGACTGCCAGAACTCCAAAAAAGGAACGGGAGCACAAGAGGAGCTGTGGCAGGCGGGCAATCGAGGAAGCAAGCTTGCACTGTAATAGGCTGCAGCAACCGCCTGTCAGTCAAAGCAGTAATGCCTATAATATGCTTCATTTTTGTGAAGTTGGACATTTTAACATTGGAGTTTCTGGGGATTGATTCACTTTTGCAACCAGCCCCTAGAGACTGCAGTGTGAACTGCAGGTTTTAACACTTCCACATAGGCTTCAAGTCAGAGCCCCAGAGGTTGCCGCTTTCTTAAAACATGTGGTTCATGACCAGGATTCCTAAATCTATCATCATTTTTGGTATGATTTTTATCAAAAAAAGGTCTATTTTAATCAAAAATGTGCCCATTTTCAAATGAACCACTATGCTAGTTTTATCGGCAAGTTGCCATCTAGCCTTTTTGGTACTTTCTGACAGCCTAATACAATGTGTTGATAGGTAGCGGGGGAGTAGTGATTAGCAAATCAATGACAAGTGTAGGCTGACACACATGGGTGCTCCGACCCTGAAGCACCCACGGCCGGGTGAACTCACTGCAGCTTCAGGTCTGCATCCTCCACTATGACGCTCAAGTCCATCGTCATATGAGCCAATCCGACTCCAGTGTCTCACACAGAGCAAAGTTTCAATCTTGCTGTGTGCCTGTACTTGTATCACATGTGACAATAAATTTGTTTATTCATTCATTTAATGAACATCACTGAGGGGCTGAGATGCCGGTTAACTTATATGACCAATAAAACCAAATGCACCACTGCAAACAAACACACCTGCAGTGATCCTGCTACCTGCCCTTCCTATACATTCTCTGTACATGTAGCTCCACCACAGCAACCCTAACCCAACCCTCTACAATTAAAAAACCGCACTACAATAAATACTAATATAGCGCCCCTAATGCTGACATCAGGTTAAATGTGTGTTCCCTGAATTCCTATAGGAGATCTCTGTCTGTTGCTAAGCATGGATACTGTGGAAATGTATGGTCAAACTTGGTCAAAATATATGTTTGTCTACACATATGGTAAAAGTGTATGGTTGCTCATAGATAGTGACCTCTGACTGAGGTCATAAAGCATTCTGATGTTTAATGGTTAGTTTAGAAATTCGAACTGCAAACCCCTAAGTTGACCCATACAAGCTTGCCAAAGAGACAAGATATACTCAAGGCCGTAACAGGAGGACCTGTGAGAATACACACACACACTCACATCAAAGATGTGAGTGGGAGAACTTCAATGTCTTTTAGTTTCGTATACGCCTTCCACCTTGTGATTATTGAATATGCATGTTTCACTGAAAAACATTACCTTTTATGCCTTTCTATGTAAATGTAACCACACCTTGTTGTAAGATTAATAAAACGAGCCTAATGCATGGGACAGACAGAATGCAAATGGTCAGCTGCAGGAGCAGATCGAGGGGTCTGTATTGAGCTGTGCATTCTCCCTTTATATAAAGGCGAAACTGAAACTGATCAGTACTGGTTTTCATTCAATGTTCTGTGCTTCGGGGACGGAGTCTGGGAATCCGGGGTGACCAGATTAGGTCACAACAATTGGGGGCTCGTCCTGGGGATCAAAGGGCAAAAATCATCCTCAGATCCGTCAATTGAACACAAGGGCCGATTACGAACAGACAGAGGACACGTGCCGGCAACAATAAGGTAAGCAGACCTTTTATATCTGCATTGACTACTCTAAAATGTAACGTGTCCCGAGTCTTAGTAGTAATCTGTCTGTAAAAGCAAAAAGAACATTGACTGAATGAATTTAACTGTAAGTGAATGAATATGACTACAGTGAAATAACCGTAAGTGAATGTATATGACTACGGTAAATGAGTGAATGATTACAGCTGTGTAAGAGATAAGTAAATGATGCCTGCAGAGGAATAATGCCTGCAGAGGAATAATGCCTGCAGAGGAATAATGCCTGCAGAGGAATAATGCCTGCAGAGGGATAATGCCTGCAGAGGAATAAGAGAAAAAGGGGTAGCAAATCCTGAGTGTGGCGACTCCACCGGTACTCTGACGAGGGGCCGGAAAAGCTGGGTTTGAGGCCCGGGGCTTGAGGAACCCTAAATCACTACAAAAAAGAGAGAGAGAACAAGACCAGGCAGAAAACACATGGTATGCATGTTGGACAGACTGGAAACTGAAACAATGACCGCACTAGTTAGGCGGGAGTTGAAGTAAGTCAACAGGCTTCCAAATTACAGATATATAAGATTCTGGTGTCACGGACAGAGGCTAGTCTCGAATCCATTGGACTGAGTACCAGGGACACAGCGTGCCATATTTCTCAGTCGGCCAGAATCTAGAAAAGAAAGGCACTCTTGAGACTCATAACTGTGAGTCGTCTGAGATAAAGACGACAAGATCAGAGAGTAGAGTAATTAATGAAATAACTGTGAGCTGTTCTTACACTGAACGGCAAGACCAGAGAATAAGTCCTGTGAGTTCATGAAGCACCCCTAAAGAGAAACACAGAGAAGTGAAGATACAGTACTGACACACACACACCGAGCTCGCAGTATAAATGGGTAAAGCATGAGTGTGGAATGTGTATGAATGCCAGAGACGAGGTGAACTGAAGCAGCAGCACTGCTGGAAACCTTAATTGGTGTAAACGTAAAGCAGTGGCCTGTTGAAGTAGGTTCACTCACGAACTGGATTAGTGTTTTTTGTTGTGCACATACTCTTGTATATATTTCTGATGTGAACATAGTTTCTGAACTTTTCTAACATCATAGTTTTGTTAACTCTTCTGAGCACAGTTTTGCAAATAACACATTATTATTAAGCTTTAGTTTTAATTTTCACGTAATCACATGACTGAGACTTTGATGACTGACGACATGGACGGAGATTTTAACAGAGACACTGTTGATGATGGGTGGGGTCCGAACAGCCCACTAAAAACAGTAGAAGCTCAACTGATTATTTTGGAGAAAGCGCTGCATCAGGCTTTTGACTCTAAAACCGCGTCTGAAGAGATGACTCAGATGAGGGAGGCAGTCATTATTTTGCTGGGAGAAATAGGCCGTGGCATGAAAGATAGAGGTTGTTTACAGAAGGAGTTTTGGAGAAAGGAGGGTGAAGCGAAGGCAGAGAGGGAGAAGGCCAGGAAGAGTGCAGAGCAGTGTGGCTGGTCTAAGAAAGGGAGATTTAAGAGGGAGCAGGAAAAAGCAGAGGAGAAGAGAGCTCAGTGGGCGCGATGGGCTTTGTTAGGTCAGGGTGTAACTCACCTCATGACCGAGAAGCCCAAAACACAGGATGCCAAAGCAGAAAAACTTAAGGATCCCCCACCGTATACACCACCCCCTCCTACTGCACCACCATCCTCTCATTCATCTGCTGGATTATATCCAGTCTTACAAATAACTCAAGGCACACTGGCCATAACAGACATGCCTGATTCCTCTGAGGCGTGGTCTGATGACAGCTCTCACACGTCCCAAGTGAGTAGTGTGTCTGCTTTACCCTCGGGAGTTAGCACCCGTGAAGGGCCTCCAGAGGCCCCTGCCCTTTCACCTTTCCAGCTGCGAAAGGACAGAGAACTGAGCTGCGACGGAGCACTATGTGCTGCAGCTGAAGCCCCGCTGTCACACAGAACACAGACACCACACATTGTGAACACAAAGCAGGGAGAAATAGACAAGGTGCAACAGTTGCAGGAGGAATTACAGGAGTTGCGGGCTGCTATAACTCAGGATTTAACACCACACACAGATGCACACGCTAACCCCCAATTTGGAGACGCTACACTTCACGTGGGAGGCGTGTGGAAAGATGGATCACAGGAAGGGAGGACAGCTGGAATTCAGATGCAGGTCGAGGGTGTTTGGTCCGCGGAGCAGGGAGAGATGTTTGATCTATTGCAGAGACAGGCCAAGGCTACTGAGGAGTGGTTGAAAACACACGAAGCTGAACACTTAGCACACAGACATAAAACACACCACATGACAACTAGATCTCAAGGATATGATAATACACAGACACTCAACTATCAGTTACCATTGATTCAAACTGAACACCAGATCAAATATCGTCCATTCCCACTAGGTGATGTACAGGCACTAGTGGATAAATTACCTCCAGTGGCCGAAGGTGGAGCAATGTGGCTGAGTCAACTTGACAGTCTGACAGCAGGTCACAGACTCGCTCTAGGTGATTTTCGGGCCGTTATTTCTAGGTGTCTTACAGCTTCAGAAGTGAGGGACATAGAGGAGGACGCCGCCACTACTAGACAGAGAGATGACACACCTTTCACTCAGGTCAGCACTGAAATAGGCAGAGCACTAAGACATAAATATCCTCTGCCTGCTGGAGCCGCCGTTCCCACTTTGAAATGGGACCCCAAACAGAGTCCAAGAGAATATCTTAATCAAAGCAAAGACACATGGATCAAACACACCGGGTGCCACCCTGGTAACCCAGGCATTCAGAGGGTGTGGTACAGGACCGCCGTCTTAAACGGGGTTCCTGAGACTGTAAAAACTGCCATGGATAATAACCCAGACATGGCAGGGTGTGATTCCAGTGTGTGGGAGAGACATCTAGTACATCACTTGGCACGTGCCCAAGAGGCAGCACAAGCTGACAGTAAGGATGTCCAGGATTTGCAAACACAATTATTGAAACTGCAATTGACTGAGGCCAGACAGAAGGCCAATGACAAAAAGAAAGATAAAAATAATAAAGTCATGGTTGTCACTGAAAGCTCTGACGCACCTCCGGTCACACCTTGGGTGCCTCCATCACCTTATTCTCCTGATTATCAGCAGCCTACGGGGTCCTACAGGGGGTACGGATCAGGGAGGGGCAGATGGAGAGACAGGCGCGGAAGGGGTGGAACACTTAGGGGACAGCCGAGGGGAGACCCAAGTCGTGACCGCTGCTATTACTGTGAGGAGTTGGGACACTGGGCCAAAGACTGTCCACACAGACAGGGACAGTATGCCCGAGGACGTGCAGCGTCTGGTCCACGGAGGGCTTCCTCCCGCCCCCCAGGACCTCCATTCACTGGACAGTTTCCTGTTTCCGGCTGGGAACAGTGGGATTGTGACTTCTCACAACACTGACACACCCCACAGAGCAGCTCAGATTACATCGGCACGGCAGACCCGATGTTATCTATGCAAGTAGAGGATGAGACACTGCCTTTTCTGGTGGATACTGGCGCCACCTGTTCTACACTGTTTCAATCATCTTCTATGGAATTGTCCAACAACTCTATCACTGTGATGGGCTTCTCTGGGGATAAACAGACTCTGCCTATAACCACTCCCATGACTGCTCAGTTGGGACATCAGACTGTTTCACACTGTTTTGTACACTCACCTCTTCTGCCTCTGAATATACTGGGGAGAGACTTGCTGATTAAGTTTGGAGCATCTATTTTGTGCGGCCCAGACGGGCTGACAGTGACACTGCCGGACGGCACCATGTTCCACTGTAATGTTGCAGACACAGGCGGACAATATCTGATGAGACCTGTGACTGACCCATGTGCTGACATCTACTGGGGCATGTTACATCCTGAAACTCCCCAGAACCCAGGAATCCTTTCTGCCTACCTGCAGTGGAAGCCCTGGATAGCGCAGGTCGAACCATATGTTTCTCCCCCTGACCCCCCTCATGTGACTCTATTTTATGACAGGCAGCAAACTGATTGGTACCATGAGAAGTTTGCGCACTCCCTAGAGGGACAGGACTGGTCTATTACAGTCCGAGACATTTTTGTGGCACCTGAGGGCGTGGCAGCCGGTGTGGACCTCACTCCAGAACAAATGTCTTGGTACATGATGAGTGACGAAGGGCATCCCCACGTCTCATTAGCTGTACATCCAAACCACCAGGCCAAAGAACTAGGTGGCATGGTTAAACGTGCCATGGGGCAATCAGACTGGCAACCCACACCTTTACCTCAAATCATGTATTCTCCATCTGCTAAAGCATACAAAATAACTGTTTCAACTATGAACACTGTCACTCTGGCACATGAACTGCTTGCTAGACATCATGGTAGAGAGAAAACTGATCATCCTCTGGCACAGGCTGTGATTGACAGCTTGCCACCACATTTATGGGCAGACGGCCCCACTGATGTGGGTCTGGTGGACTGTGAACCTGTGACGTTTCAGATTAACACACCAGGCCCTTTGTGGATACCACAGTATCCACACAAGCCAGCAGCCGGAGCTGGCATTGCAGATACTATTCATGGACTTTTTGAAAATGGTGTGCTGGAACTCTCTCACTCAGACTGGAATACTCCCATCCTACCTGTAGAAAAGAAAGGGACAGGTAAATATCGCATGGCACATGATCTGAGGGACATTAACGCTGTACTGTCAACCCCCACGGTACCAGTTCCGAATCCATACGTGGCATTGGCACAACTGGATCCTTCACAGAGCTGGTTCACCTGCATAGATTTAGCTAATGCTTTCTTTTGTCTCCCTCTGGCACCTGAATGCAGAGACATTTTCTCATTCACATATCAGGGAACACAGTATCGCTACACCAGGCTACCTCAAGGTTTTGCGCTCTCCCCCGGTATTTTTAATCAGGTTTTGAAACAGATACTCAGTCACTGCACCCTCCCAGAAAACACTACACTCATTCAGTACGTTGATGACCTTCTTATCGCAGCTCCAACGGCAGCAATCTGCCTGGATGCCACGCAGGCTGTTTTGCAACATCTGGCCAAAGCTGGTTTTAAGGTCAGCAAATCTAAACTCCAATTAGTCAGGAAACAAGTTGCTTTCTTAGGACGCATTGTTTCACAAAAGGGGGTCAGCATATCGCCTTCGCACAAATCTACCATTTTGCATCATCCGCGTCCTGATAAAGTGAAGGACATGCTCTCATTTCTCGGTCTGACTGGCTACAGTAGAAACTTTGTTGCTAACTACACTGGCCTCACACAACCTCTCAGAGACCTAGTCAAAGAACATGGCATGCGTAATGTGTCAGCTCGCCTGAATTGGACGCAGGCCGCGGAACAAGCATTCATTGCTCTTAAACAATCTTTGGCCGCTGCAGCAGAACTAGCCTCACCTGACTACACTTTACCTTTCTATTTGGATGTCTCTGGAACGGATGCCTGCATCAATGGCATCCTGTTCCAGAGAAAAGGGGGAGAAAGACTAATACTGATGTACATCAGTGTCCCCCTGGACAACATGGAGAAAAGACACCCTCAGTGCACACAACACGCAGCAGGAATAGCTAAGCTAATTCAAAAAACCGCACACATGGTCATGGGACACCAGCTGTATGTACTGACAACACATAGTGTAGTCGCATATGTAAACTCAGAGACATTCACACTCACCTCATTGAGACAGAGGAGGTTGAGCAAGATTTTAGAAGCACCAAACATCACCTTCACACATGATGGTATAAACATGGCAGAGCAGATAGGAGCTGGAGAGCCACACACATGTGTAGAGAGGGTAACCAGAGAAGAAAAAGTCAGAATGGATTTACAGGCCACACCACTAACAGAGGCCAGAAATCTGTTCACAGATGGGTGCTGTTTTAGACATGACACAGAAGGACTCAGAGCAGCATACGCGGTTGTTGAAGACACAGGGGAAGAGATGAGAACACTGAAAGCAGAAAGATTAGAGGGACAGCAGTCAGCGCAGAGAGCCGAGGTGAGGGCAGTGATTGAGGCACTAAAGATAGGTCGAGGACAGGACATCAATGTTTTTACTGACTCAGCATATGCGGCAGGAGCAGTGCATGTGGAATTAGGACAATGGCTGAGAGCAGGTTTTCTCACTGCAACTAACAAACCTATACGGCATGAGGCTGAAATGAGAGAGCTTGCTGAAGCTCTGTTGTTGCCTAGCAAAGTGGCTGTGATTAAGTGCAAAGGTCATGGAGCAGGAACTGACAGGGGCACAAGAGGAAACAACGCAGCAGATCAGGCAGCAAAACAGGCAGCAGGCTATGTTGAGCGAATGCTTTTTATGTGTTCAGAAACAGACTTGCCTCCCCCTGTTGATTGGACTGATTTGATGGAATTGCAAAACAAAGCCTCTCCACAGGAAAAAACACTGTGGAAAGCTAGAGGGGCGACTGACACAGGAGGAGTATGGAGAGGGCCTGACGGACGCCCCATACTGCCACCTGGACTGAGACAGACTGCCATGGAGGAAGCGCATGGGGTAGGCCATGTGGGGGTGGCACAGATGATGAAAAATCTTGAGCACTGGTGGCACCCCTACATGAAAGACATGGCTCAGTATTTGATCAGAACATGTGACCAATGTTGTAAATACAACCCCAGACTGACTATCAAACCAGAAATTGGAAAATATCCTCTAGAGACCAAGACAGGTAGAGAAATAATCATTGACTACACTGACATGGTTGACTCTGTGAGAGGACACAGATACATTTTGATGTGTGTTGATGCATACTCAGGATGGCCAGAAGCCTGTCCTGCAAAAAGAGAGGACAGTAAAACAGTCATTAAATTTCTGATTAACACCTACATCCCTAGACATGGTTTTCCTGAAAAAATCAGATCTGACAATGGAACACATTTCAGAAATAAAGACCTCCGGCAGGTGGAGGCTATGTTGGGACTGAAGCATGCTTTTGGTACAGTTTATCACCCACAGTCTCAAGGCAAAGTTGAGAGGATGAATCAAACCTAAAACAAAAAATTGGCTAAAATCTGTGCACAGACCAAATTTATATGGGTTCAAGTATTATCTATTGTATTGATGTTCTGGTAATAACGCCATATAATCTACACCCTATGAGCTTCTTACAGGTCGACAGTTTCCTGGACCAGCTGGCCGGCTGAGACTGAAGAAGCATGCAGTATGGTATTAATATAAACCATAATATAATGAATTTGAAGCTTTGGTGTTAGAATTTGTATTACAGGACAAAGGAGAGATGGTGAGTCCAGAAGGAGCCACACACAGCTGAGTGGGTCCTCCTGAAGGTGATAAAAGGAAGTGGTCGGAACCAAGGTGGACCGGTCCCTACCAAGTGACGGAACGCACCTCTCACGCGGTTCGGCTGAGAGGAAAGGGGGACACCTGGTATCACTGGAGCCAGTGCGCAGGCGCAGAGGAGCCTCAACGCTCTCTACAGGACGTCCAGACTAATCTGAGGGCACAGAAGTCTGAATCGGCTGATTCAGACACAGATCCTGTCACAAAAGGGGCAGAATAATCCCCTGACAGAGATCAAGGATCCCGGGTAGTCTAACCCCAGGGATCCGAAGAAAGAAGACACATCCTGAGGACGAGAGGACCAGAGAACCAGGCGGGGCGCTGGATGGACGAGGCAGACGGACAGGAATACACACATGAACTGATAAAACACAATTTTGTACATTCTAACTGACAATTGTCATTATATTTGAGCTGTTAGGAGTATCTGGGGGCGGGAACGGTGAAAGACCGACCGATTAAAATACCCCCACATACTATGATGTATAACATGTTTCGTTTTATGTACTCACATGATATGTTTTTTAATACACTACATTCTCACAGAGTTTTCTTTTTTGCACCTTCTTTTATGGTTTTGACACACATACGCACACACCAGGTGTTTGGATTTTATTCACAGTGTTGTTATATATAGATGTCACTTTTACCCATAGTTTTGTTTGATTACACACAGTGTTTTCTATTTGCTGATGTGACCGTTTGTTGTTTCTTTTGCTTATTTTGTGTTGGACTCTTAGTAGAGTCCAAAAGGGGGAATTGTGGAAATGTATGGTCAAACTTGGTCAAAATATATGTTTGTCTACACATATGGTAAAAGTGTATGGTTGCTCATAGATAGTGACCTCTGACTGAGGTCATAAAGCATTCTGATGTTTAATGGTTAGTTTAGAAATTCGAACTGCAAACCCCTAAGTTGACCCATACAAGCTTGCCAAAGAGACAAGATATACTCAAGGCCGTAACAGGAGGACCTGTGAGAATACACACACACACTCACATCAAAGATGTGAGTGGGAGAACTTCAATGTCTTTTAGTTTCGTATACGCCTTCCACCTTGTGATTATTGAATATGCATGTTTCACTGAAAAACATTACCTTTTATGCCTTTCTATGTAAATGTAACCACACCTTGTTGTAAGATTAATAAAACGAGCCTAATGCATGGGACAGACAGAATGCAAATGGTCAGCTGCAGGAGCAGATCGAGGGGTCTGTATTGAGCTGTGCATTCTCCCTTTATATAAAGGCGAAACTGAAACTGATCAGTACTGGTTTTCATTCAATGTTCTGTGCTTCGGGGACGGAGTCTGGGAATCCGGGGTGACCAGATTAGGTCACAACAATACCAGTACTTTTAAATGACCAGTACTACCTTTCATTAGCCTTAAATTGAGATGTCAACATCAATGAAGTGACCTCACAACTCAATTTAAATTTGTTCCAATCCAACTTTATTTATAGAGCCCTTTAAAAAAACAAGGTCAGCCTAACGAGAGTAGATCAAACCACTAATAAAATAAAATGAAAAAAAAAATCAATTTGATAAAACACAGGAATATAAAACAGTACAATAAAAACACCAGTCAGGAGTACGAATAAAGCAAAGAAATTTAAAAAGTAAAAACGTGTTTTAACTACCTCTCCTTGCGCAGGGTTGGGGCCAGGTTGTGCTTCTCCAGTCTCTCCAGGCATGATGCTAATGTCGAGCAGGCTAGCTTAGCTCTAGCTTAGCTCTAGCTTAGCTCTAGCTTAGCTCTAGCTTAGCTCTAGCTTAGCTCTAGCTTAGCTCTAGCTTAGCTCTAGCTTAGCTGCTGCGTCCCTTCCACACCTCGTTCCGAGCAGCGACACACATATCACCGTGGAATCCTTGTGTAACGCTGCCATTAGACTCACTGTCCGTGTACCTACACACAAACATCGACACACACAGAGCCCCTACATTGTTGCTCCCTCCAGCTGTTTACCGACATCCCTTCTCTGTCCGGCCTCTCCTTCCCATCATCCCTTGCTCTTCTACCTGACCTCTGATTGGATAGTCACTTCGGGAAATGAACTTCAAGAGAAACAAGGTGCGTTTACCTTTCCTTGGTTTGAACAAAGAGAAAATCCTGAATATAGACCACACCCTAACTTCTCATTGGGCCACACGAACACTGAGCACTGCCTTCAAAGCGCGGCAGCAGTAATTAGACCGGGTCACGGCTCAGGATGAACAGCTGTGAGCGGATCAGTCTGATTTCTGGGCGGTCGGTGCCGTTCGGTCTACAGTCACGCGTCCGTCGCTGAACCGGCACCGAGCTGTATTAACCCGTTACATGCACACAGGTGAGTTGAGGCGTTGAGACTAAAGGCGTTTTCAGCTCCTGCAGCTCAAAGGATGAGATAAAGCCACAGCTGATCAGATCGTAGGCCCAATCACTGCAGTGGTTGCAAACATGAGCTGCTGATTCAGTCTGATAGCTTTAGGGTTGATCAGGAGGTGGAGGCTTTGTCCTGCAGGTGGAGGCTCTGTGATGGGGGAGACTCGGCTCAGTGTGGAGGAGCTGCTGGCTTTGTGTCTGCAGAGGATCAGCCTGGAGGAGAACAATGTGAACACTGAGCTAGGTGACCCCGAAACCCACCACATGTGCACATTTACACATTTAAACTGTGTTTGCTGAGTTTGACTATGCTGCCTGCTCTCAGAATTGATGGAGGTGGTAAAGAACTTTGAGGCGGTGAGAAAAAAGTGGCTGCACGCTGAGCTGGAGCTGAAAAAGTACAAGGAGCTGCTGGTGAAGTCTGATGTGGCCAAAGCCGCTCTGGAGGTCAAACTTAAACATGCTCGGAACCAGCTAGACGTGGAGATGAAGAAACGCTACAAAATAGAAGGAGACTACCAGTACCTGGTAAGACCACAGAGGACGGATGGTCCACTCCGTACATGTTGGTGTGCAGTCATGTGGTAATAAGAAGCAGACGGCGTTTAGTTGAGTCGTTGAGTTTTATCGTCAACAGCAGAGGCAGATGCAGCTCATGTGTGACATCTTGGTCCACGACAGTAAAACCAGCGCCTGCCTGAACGATGAGCAGAAATCTCTCTTAGCCACGTTTGAACACAAAGGAGCCAATGTGACGCTGCACAGGAGCAGCAGACGGTGAGCCAGCAACCAATCGCATCGCAGCACTGACGAAACTGTTACAGTTACTGAGTGTGTGTTTCTGTTTCAGGTTATCTGTGATCGATGAGTCGTCCTTCTTGTCTCACTCTGACATCAGCTACGATCGGACTGACGATGACGTGGTACATTTAAATACTTCTAACACACACGTACAGCATAGTTCACGAAGCAGCCTGACTCACTTTGAATCGTTTCAGGATTTGGACACAACTGTGATCAAACCATTGAGATCTCGACCCCGAGAGAAGAGGGTGAGCTGACCAATGCATTGTTGTCACCTTGTTGCCATGTTGATTCTTGATGCTCTGTGTTTTCTGTAGCGCTCATCGATGGGCCTGGCCGGCATCACTATGGCTGGGAAGCGAGGCCGAGGCGGAAATGTGTCTGCAGAACTACTGGACAGAATCACTGTGGAGAAGGTGTGTGCACGATGTGTTCACATGTGAATATCTGAAGATTATGACCAGCCAATTTCTTTAAACCAGCATCACTGCGTGGCTTCATTTGAGTTTCTAGAAGGTGCCAGAACAGTCGCCATCATCCATTTTAACACCAAACTGAAGAAAGCTGATGTGTGTGTCTCAGGAGGTGGAGACCATAGTGAAGGCATCTGTGATGACCCCCGAGACTGGAGGTCAGATCCACATGGTGGTAGGGATTACACAAGAGACCAAAGAGAACCCGACACGGAGTATCACTCATGAGTGTGCTGTGTCTGTGGGAGAGAAAGGTGAAATCCCCTGAACATCAAGCTGCTCTCAGATCAACTCATTCAGGCCCTGTCTCCTCTCTCTTATACAAACACACAGAACATTTGACACCAACCACTGAAACAGTTAAAGAGCTGAGAGTTTTGGCATCTTCAGTAAAATCTGTGATCTTCTGTTCCTCAGACCAAACCTCAGTGTGGTTCCCCTGTGAAGACACCGTGATCGAGCCTGAACCTGAGGCACCAGTGGAGCACGGAGCCCTGTCCAGCAGCAGACCTCAGAAAACCGTCAAACACGTTTTTCTATCTAAAACGGTACAACCTCCCTCAGACTCACATTCAGACACATTTTGTCTGAGTCCAAGCAACGTGCCGTCTTCCTTCAGGTGATCTGGCCGGAGACCTGTTTAGCATGTGGGAAGAGGATTCGTTTTGGGAAGCTAGTGGCGAAATGCAGAAACTGTCGTGTGGCAGTACATCCCGAGTGCAAACAGAAATTCACAGATGGCTGCTCCGCATCCTGCACAACGGAAAGTACAGCTCAGGCGGTAAACCAGATTCTACCACAGATTATATCATTATTAGTGCATATGGTCGGAATGAAACCTCAGTTTGACTGCAGGTGGGACAGGCTAAGGTGTAGAGAAACCTGTCTTAATGATGCTCTGCTCTGGTTCAGGACTCGTTGGAGAGTTTTGCTCCTCTCACTCATCCCAGAGTTCCTCATCTGGTTGTGGACTGTGTGGCAGAGATCGAGAGGCGGGGCTTGCAGGAGGTGGGCTCCCAGTGACAACTGATAATCATTTATCATTACTTCCATAATGAGAAGAAGTGGTTTGGTCCTGTTTCTGTCACCTGTATGTAGAAACGTCTGTCCTCCATCTGACAGATTGTCAGCAGGCCACTCAATAGGGAGGCTTATTGTAGCCAGCAGCACTTTGCATGCTGGAAGATGGATAAAGTAGCAGCAGGCTTGTGAGCCAGGTTCCTGTGAGGCCTTCACCTCAGAAAATCTAACCAATCATACAAGGGAATGATTTGTTTTGACTGCAGAGGGGGCTGTACAGAGTTCCTGGAGGCGAGCGTTTGGTGAAGGAACTCAGAGATCGCTTTCTTCAGGGGAAATCTGCCTTGATGCTGAGTAAAGTCCAGGACATCCATGTGGTCTGTGGACTCCTGAAGGACTTCCTGAGAAAATTGAAGGAGCCTCTGATCACCTTCAGGCTGCACAAGACCTTCATGGAAGCTTCCGGTATGAGGACACTGTCACGTGATCTTGTACAAAGGTGATATCTGAAGTAAGATCAACTGTTTGCTGTGTGTGTGTTTCAGAGCTGGCTGATGAAGACAACAGTTCAGCCGTCATGTATCAGGCATTAGCAGAGCTGCCGAAGGCCAACAGAGACACGCTGGCTTTTCTCATGCTTCATTTACACAAGTACAATCTTTCAGCTACAGTCAGCTCAGCAGCACTGATCAGCTTTACCTTCATGTAGCAACACACACTTAACAATGTGATCTCAAATCAAATGATATGTTATGTACAGTGCCCATTTTGCAATATTTCTATTACTTTTGAGGGTGATGCGGAGTCCCCAGTGTCAGATGGACCAGAATAATTTGTCTCGCGTGTTTGGCCCCACTTTAGTGGGCCATGGGATGTCTGAGCTGTCTCCAACGACCATCATGAAAGACACCAACACTCAGCCAAAGGTCAGCTGCTTCCACAGTTTGTGGGGCTACTTTTGTTCTGGTAGATTGATCGTGATGCTCTTGTTTAGGTGATCGCTCGCCTGTTGTCTCTCCCTGAAGACTACTGGAGACGTGTCCTGGCCGCCCAGACAGATCCAATCCCATCTTCATCCACAAGCAGTAAGATCAGCCAGGAGGCTAGATGTGGTGTGTTGTGTCTCATGTGTTAATATTTATACAAATATCTGTTTAAATGCCAAAGACAAATTATTCCAAAACTGCAAAACTACTTTGATTACATGCCGTCTTCCTGTGTTCATTTCAAAGGGACGTCTTCTTCAGGTCGGTTGTTTAAACCACTGACTTCTCCAGAATTAAACAGCTACTATAAAACTCCTGGTGGAGGATTTCAGAGAGGCCGGACCAGGAACCCGGGAAATGCTTTCACCAACACGTAAGACCGCAACATAAACGCTCCAACTGACAGTCCATATTTATTAGGATGCACAAATCATCCTGACCAAAACAGGAAAGAACATTTTACAGAGAGTCCTAGAATCAACAGCACACATTATATTGACTCTTTTTTGTCTTCAGAAATCAACCATTAACAGGGAGGAGGTTCTTCACATCCCCCAGCTGATGGACTGAGACCTGTCCCACCTCACACCGATCCCATGTGCAGACTGTGAGGTTATGAATGTGTGTGCTGAATAATCTACACTGGAGAAGATACAGCTGTGTTTGTTTTTATGCAGATGATCTGATGTGTTTTGTGTCTGGCAGATTAAACACGAGCACACTATTAAAAAAAGTAACAGTGTTGAAATAAAAGAATAGAAATGGATGACTGTCCTCATCTTTTTGTTACTATTTGAATGTAAAGTTTCAAACCGGGCCGTCCACAGAACTTACTTGTCAGGTTCTCCCAAAGTTTGAGAAACAGAAACTGTGTTGTGTGATGTACCCATCACAGCTGCTGACTCATCACTCATTAGTATTAATTAGACTTCTCCAGCTGATGCTCATGGGTAATGTAATGTATCTTGGCTCAGTGATATTATTGTTGCAGCAACATTCAAATGCAATAAAAACACAGGACAACTTGTCAGTGACATCACTTCCTGTTGGTCTGCTCAGTGAGGAGAATCTTTGTGTCATTCTGCCATTCCATCACAGCGTCCAGAGGACAGCATCCACTCTGGGGGAGGACACATGATCAACCGTGTATCATTCCTGTATGATCTGTACACTGTGCATGTGTGTGTTACCTGGTTTCTTATGTGTGTGTTGGCTCCGTGCAGTAACAGCAGTTGGACCATTTTGAACCTGTTGAGATGTACTGCATCATGTAACGGGGTGTCACCTTCCTGAAACAAACCAAACTATTAACTGAGCTGAGTTCGTATGAGGACCTGCGTCCCTCCTGAAGACTCGCCTTGTCCTGCACGTTGAGCTCTGCTCCACAATGAATCAGGTGTTCAGCACAGTCCAAGTGTCCAGTCCTCACAGAGACATGAAGAGGGGTGCTGTCCAGCTGACATACATACAACACCACAGCGGATAAACCACATGAGACACCACAACATACAGTCAGCAGTGCTGTGTGTGTGTCAAGAGTGCCACCTTGTCTGTTGCAGTGATGTTGGCTCCGTGATTCAGCAGCAGTTTGAGAATAGACAAATGTCCTCCTCGACAGGCTGAGTGGACACACGTGGACCAGAGCTGGAAGGAACAGAACAATCAGGGAAACATTTGATTGATGAGTGAACATATATGTGAGTGAATTGTACCTTGTCTCTGCTATGGACATCAGCTCCAGCCTCAAGCAGTATAATGACGACCTCTGTGTGGCCCTGAGAACTGGCTCTGTGCAGACCTGTGCGCTCAAACTGCACAAACACATGTTCACACACCTAGCTGGCATTCAGTAATGTCCAGACTGTCTCACTGCGTTTCTTTATTGACTCACCGTGTCACAGGCGTTGACATCTCCACCTATTGACAGGTACCTGTCAATCAGCAGCAGCTTGTTCTGATCACAGGCCTGAAAGAAGTCATCCTCATCCACAAAATACGGCTGAGAGACACAGACACACTGATCATGGGACCATTCAAGCACTTTCCCCCTGGGATCAATAAAGTATGTCTGATTCTGAAGAGTAGCATTCAAACGTTTAATAACAGCAAACTGAAAAGTGAAGAAGATTTGACACTGCAGCTCCTCCGTTACTGGATGAACCACCTTTGCAGATGTGTGAGGGTCTCACCACTCTTTCAACAGAAAGGGGCGCAACAGCAGCCGGCTTTCTAACAGCAGCTTTCTGCTTTCTCTTGGTGTTTCTCAGCAGCAAAAGGTTCTGAAGGTCGGCTGGAGTCTCCAGCAGAAGGCGACCTGACTTGTCTGTCTGTGCCAGAACAGAACATCACAGGGGAGGGTCAATGCCTGCGCCCCATGGACACCTGAACTCCATCAGTACTAGTACTGTACTACAAAGAAAGCACGGTTCTTGTTCTTACCTTGAGGCTGATTGGATATTGAGAGTCTGCGTTTCCGTCCTGAGTGTCCTGTTTCTCGTGAGAGACAGACGACTCGTATCCTCCATCGTGTACCTGCTGTGCAGACAGAAAGAGGACTGGAGTGGTTTGATCCATCTCTATCTACCTGCATATCTTAATAAACAAAACGTTTTTAGATCATCTGAATTTAAACTTGTGATCTTTAAACTTTATTTAAAGTCTTTACGAGGTCATGCCGAACAGAAATAACAATATAGAGGTCAACAAGCAGCAGAGGTCAGAGGGGGGGCTCCTGTCTCCTCCTTGTAAAACTTTATTAGTAGCTTAAAGAGGACCAGCAGCCTCAGTTTTCTGAGCTCTGTGTGAGAAATGACCTTCTCTGGTGTCATTTTATTGGCTAATCTACTCCCAGTAGGGAAGGGTCAGAGATCGAGCAGGGGTCATGTGATCCCTGATGTTTGTACCTCCTGCACACATGTATGAACAACAAGGTCTCCACATTTAGACATTTAGAGCCAAGCATCACACGTGAAATAAAAAAACCCTCCAAAATTTAAGACGTCTGCATGCGCAAGTATACAACACCAAAAATTCTGCATTTTAAAATGTAAAAATGTGGTATTCTGTCTTATCTGAAGGCTTTCTAGCTGCAGTTGATAGGACAACAACTTCACTTCACTCAAACTAGACCAGCTGCCTTTGTTTTAACGTTTGAACCAGCTGATGACTCTTATCTCTCAGGTGTCAGCAGCAGGTGGAGCAGTCAGTCATTAGCCTGCTTCTGAGGTCACTTCATCAACTCTGAAGCTACATTGAATTAAAAGTTGATTTGTTTTGTTTGACAGATCTATAGTAAACCAAACATCTAGAATGTGAACATAACAACATGTTTTATTTCTTACCACCATCATTGGTGTCGCCTCCTCACTCCTCCAGCTGATTGGCTCAGATCTGACATCACACAAAAACACCTTTAGTCTCATCAAAGACACATTTCACCACCTTCCTGCCTGGGCTCAGTAGTCATCACAAACTCAAGTGGAAATAAAAACCCTCTCGCTGCAGTATTATGTTAATGTACTGCTGAAGCTACAGTACTGAACAGCTAGAGTTCTGATTTTTACTATAGCAATCTTCATCTGCTGTAACTAATGAATCGAAATAAACATGTATATTCGTATGTTGTTTTTGTATATATAAAGCAGTGCAGCATGTTTGAATAGCAGCTTACCCCTGAAGCTCCATGTCCGCCTTCACAGCAGCAGCAGCAACAACAGAAGTGCATCAAGGATATAAACCGTGAGTTTTCCTCTGTAGTGATGAGACACTTCACCATCATCCTCCTAATATAGACACACACACATAAAGTGACCTTTGACCTCACAGGTTGAACATGCAGGAGACAGCCACTGACCCTGTCTGACCTTTCAGGAACTAGAGAAGGAGGAGGAATTCTCTGGTTTCATTGGTGGTGATAAACCGGCTGCTATTAGCAGCAGTAACAGCAATATTAATGTATGACCAGAGACTGAATATTGTTAGAATGTCTTCATAGTACGAAGACAGCAGTGATACATCGAGTTTAATCATAGGAAGAAATTATTATTTATTCCTGTACACATCTGTAAACTCTCGTATTGATTAATCTGTTAATGACTGAAAAATGGTTTCCTTATAAGTTTTTTAATCGTCCCTCAAAATTAAAACTGTCTGAGCTGCAGTCTGTGTAGCAGCCAGCAGAGGACGCTGTAGCCACACCGGACCCAGACCCACTTCCTGTCTGTGGTTTATATTTATGTAACAGTGTGGAGGCTGGTCAGCATTATGTAATAGCAGATCAAATCAGACAGGACACCTCACTTTTCTATTTGCTCTTCATCTGACATCTGAAGTGAACTGCACTTTCAAAGCAATCACCCACCGGGCAGGAAGTCTTTTAAAACATCATGATGTCACAGTATATCTTTGACCTCTGACCTCTGAGCTGTAATCAATTTGTCCTGGAGCTATATGAAGAAGTTCTCTGAAAGTGTTTGAGATCGTCTCTCATTCAGAAAACAAACGAGGGACATGAGCCTGCTACAGTCTGCCAGCTGTGAGCTCCAGTCAACATGACGAGGGATTCAGAACTCTGCCTGTTGTATAATAATCTGTGGATGGAAACACAGAGCTGCAGATGTGCAGCTGTTTACTAAATCTAATCTGACTTGCAGATTAGCAGCTCGCTCGCATCATATCCTCATCTTTGCTGTGGTTTTGTAGTTTAGTTGATATCTTGTGTCCTTGGTGTTCTAGAAACTGGTCAGTGTTCCCACCCCCAAATGTAAAATATGCTGACTGATCTTTGCAGTTTCCAGCCTGGTTCCACACACTGTTGTTCGGACACAAGCTCAGAGCTTAAATCTTGTTAAACTGGATCATCACTGCGACCGACATTAAAGCTTGGCTCTACGAACTGCAACATGTCTTTGTAAACACATGAAAACACCGTGCAGCTGCAGCACTGATGATAACACGAGGCTGATTTTACATTTGTTTTCCAGGCTGCTGGCTGTAAAATGTTCTCTCCTTGGGCTCAGTGTTGGTTCAGTCAGCTGAGCGGTGATTTGAGAGCGCAGCCACAAAAAGAAGAATGTTAATCATGTCCAAGCAGCCGGTCAGCTCCCATCTCATCACTCTGCTGCTTTCAGGAGGCCTCCGTAAACATTCAACTATTAAACTTTGGTACAAGAACTCTAAATAAAGTAGATCCCAGTCTTTTTGCTCTTCTGAATGAAAACGCCCAGAAACGTCAACCTAACAAACATAGGAGAACTTTATTCTGAAAGGACACACAAAAGGAGTTCAGTATTACATTGCACTTTACGTTACAGCCTTGCTGCATTGCTGTTGCCATGGCTAGCAGCTAGTTAGATTAGTAGTTAGCCAGGTAACCGCTATTAATAACATATGCGAAATTAGCATGGGCTAACAGCGGCCAACACGCTGCATTCAGATTCCATCAGAAAAAGAACAAAGCTATGAATAAAATTCTAACAGTAACCAAGGTCACCAACACAACACCAAGTCCTAAAGGGAAAGAGTCCAACTCACAAGATGGCAAAAAACAACAGTAGCATCATAATTATGAGGTCATACACTACAGGGATTAGTTAAAAACAAGTGTAACCACACTCACAAAAGACCGGGCAAGTCCACACAGAGACTGGGACAAGTTCAAGTCAATGCTCCCAAAGAAAAAGTATGCAGTCAGCCCTCAGCGTGTGCATAGTCACTTGGTGCATAGTTTGAGGTTTGGGGTGGTTGTAATGCTGTTAAAAGTTCTATCCATCACAATCATGAAGGACAGTCCATGATATTTAATACCAAATTACTGCAGACCTGAAGTTAGAAACAGGGACTGCTTTCCTTGTTCCACTCCACTCCACTGTCTGCAGGGCTCTCAGGGGGTAGGACCTGCTTCTGTTTGCAGCACTGTGATCAGAGCCTGAACTAAAAAGGTTTTACTATCCGACATGTGGCGACATTTTTCTTCCACTGCCAGAAGTCGAAATCTTTAGGGCAGCCTTAAGTAGCATCAGTGAAAGCAGTGCAGTGGCTAAAAACATGTGTCTTACACCCAGAGGACAAAGTGGTTCTTCAGTGCTCACGTGAAGCTCCTGTGAATCCTACGGAAAGTGCTTCTTTTTCCTATCACCAGTAGGGGGTGCTGGTCTCCACATGACCCCAGCTCTGCCACTCAGGGAAGATCCCTACTGTCGTCCTGGGACTTCCAAAGGGATCAAACTCCATCTCATCCCGCTTCTCTCTGCAGCGGTCTCTCTGGATCTTTACCCCTGCGGTGCTCTCGCTGCTTCGGCAGCTGTTGGGATCTGCCACGACCAGCCGATAGTTGTCCCCATGGTTGTTGTCCCAGAATGTCTCTTCTGGAGTCTGATATTGAATGCAAAACTCCACTCTGTTGGAGGGGTCAAGGACCTGTGGCACTGAGATGGAGAAGGAGAAGGTGTCAGTGTCCGGGCAGCCATAGACATGGTTTAGGTATCGACACTGAACATCCTGGAAGGAGAGCCAGGAGTCAAAGGTGATCCGGACTGAGACCGCCTTCTCAAAGCAGATGTTCCGGACCTGGACAGTACCAGAAAGCAGGCCCTCCTGGACAAAACAGGTCTCAAGACAAACCTGCTGGGATTTGAGCCGGTTCCTAAGGTTCAGATAGTCTGCAGAAGGTTGGGTGAAATCCAGGACCAGAAGTGACCCACAGTCTGCTGAGTCTAGAATGTGGAACAGTAAGGAGGGCAGACTGTGGGTTAATATTATCCTTAATGTAAGAGAGGATTCACGTGAAGTTATCCAGGACAGATTCGCAGTTTTAATTACAGCCAGAAGGGACATTTTATATTCAGGGTTCAGGTGATGAACTGATTATTATTATTGATTAGTCGTTTTTCAGTGTGCTCACCTCTGTTGTCTCTCAGCCACAGCCCAGCGGTGGCGCCCTCCATCTCTGTCCAGTGGAATTGCAGCTGAGTCAGCAGGTCATCACCGGCCTCATCGAAGACGTGGACAGCGGTGAGGGCCAAACCCCGAGTGTCTGCAAACACCACGCTCTTCTTCTTCCTCCTCTTCAGCTTTGTTGGGCTGCTGCTGTTTCTGCACTCTGCGGCGGTTATCGATGAGGTCATGGTTGCTGTGGTGATGCCAAAGCTCCCAGACGACAGGCAAGGAAGGCGGCTGTCGTAATTAGTGATGAAGGAGCACAGAGGAGGTGAACTGGCCAGGCACATCCTCATCGCCATGTCAGTGGGCATGATGGGAGACGGACCCCCTGGACGAGAGTTCAGGACCCTGAGGAGAGAGTGTGTAAAACACATTTTAAAACTTTACTAATGTTTATATATATATATATAAACAGCAGGAATGCTGAGAAACTGTGGCATCAATGACGCCAAAGTTCATTCTACAATGGTTAAGTGATGTTTCAACTGTCTGTTGTCGAAGGACTTACAGACTGATGAGCTGAAGTGTGATTTTCTGTCAGTTCCTGGTGAATGGACGGACCGGAAGCGGCTCACAGCTGTGGCGCAGTTTTCTGCTGCGCGCCTCTCACCTGGTGCAGTTGATGGAAAAGTTTCTCAGCAGGATCCAGACAGGACCAAACTAACAGAGACCCTCAGCGACAGATCCTCCTCCTGTTCACGCTGCTCTGTCTGTTGCTTTATTGTTCAGCCATTTTAAAAACCGCACTGAGGTCTGTCCGCTCGCTAACACGCCCCCCGCATACAGACACACAGAGAGGCGGGGCAGGGACACACGGCAGCCAATCAGCGAGAAGAACTGTCAGATGCTCACTCTTCATCCAATCAGAGAGAAGCCAAAAAGGGGTCTGTGATCCCTGAGGTCTGCCTGACAGGCAAAGCCTGTGAAGAGTAAGCATGAGCAGACTAACTGTAGTCCAGTTGTGCTGTGAGTTCTGAGGTAGGCACCAAAGTAAAGCAGTGTAGGTGTACACATCCAGAACTTACTGCACCTGCTTATGAAAGTTTCTGCTTGGATTAACACTTTATCTTAATCATAATAATCTTATTGTTCTAATAACTTTCATACTAAATAATAAGACTAAACTAGAAGAACATGTTTGATTGCTGCAGCTGAGGCTTTGAGCGCTGACGTACACGATTGCTCTGGAGAATCTGAATTTAATTTGCTGAAACACGTCAAACAATCTGAAAAGATGAAGCTCTTTGACTTTGAAAAGTGGCTGAAACTAAATAAAGTATGACTGCCTGGAGCAGCAGCAGCTGAGAGCAGGACTTGGTCCTGAAAGCTGAGGTGAGATCCATCCTCTGAACCTGCTTCGTCCTGTAGGATCATGAGGGTCCGGAGCTTATCCCAGCTTGGTGACAATGTGTCGTTATTACAATGCAGATCATTTTAATGTGATGACAAAAAACCAGCTGAGTTTATAATATCAATAATTGTGTTTAATAGTTGTTCAAACAGGCTGCTTTGGTCTGTTCCAACAGAAATCTGACCGTGTCAGGAGAATAAGTGCTTATAGAAGATGTGCAAAACAAAGTAATACTGTAAAAACAAGAAACAGCTTCAAACATGGTGTCACAGTTACAAACTTTGTACCGCCAAGAATACTGAAATATTTTGCAGCCATCATCACTCTGCTGCAAAACCTGCTCCAACAACAGCAGCAGGGGGCGCCCTGTCTCTTGAAATTATGGCTTAAACAGTGCAAATGGCCCTGACAGTCCACCAGGAATCACTGTGGTCCACAGAGATCCACAGAGATCAACTCAGGGTCACAGGGATCCACTGACGTCCTGGAGATCCACTGAGGTCCACAGGGATCCACTGAGGTTCACAGAGATCCACAGGGGTCCACTGAGGTCCACAGAGATCCACAGGGGTCCACTAAGGTCCACAGAGATCCACAGGGGTCCACTGAGGTCCACAGAGATCCACAGGGGTCCACTAAGGTCCACAGGGAGCTACTGAGATTAAACCCTGACACGGAACATATTTCACTTCACATGTGAGACTTGAGTGTGAACAGAAGCCCCCTGCCTCCCTCAGGTTCTGGCTCCTGTCAAGTGCTCCCTGCTCCTTCACAAAAGTACTAGAATGGGTTCAACATCTATCTTTGGATCAAACAAATAAATCAATCTCTTTGGTGTTTCGTTTTTGGCACGACACCTCTTTCAGACTTACTGGAAACCAGGTCCTGGTCTACATTTTGATTAAACATCCTCACCAGGTCATATTCTGCTTATTTTTTTTCACTTTTTGCTGATGGAGTGCAGATTTCTTCAAGGAAAATCAAAGGTAGGGTAGGAGATTTCATTCTGATGCACTTTTTGTTAAATTAATGTAACTTCTCTTTACAGTCCGATAGCAACCGATTAGTTCGGCAGTTTCGCTTTAAAACAAAGAATATGAATCATCTGAAGCTATAAAACATAAAAACATCAGCCAATCCTCCGGGTGGACCCTGCACAGAGTATTGGCTGGTTGTCACTCTCTTCCTGCTCTGTGCACCAGAGAGGTACGTGCATGATGGCCGAAGTCACAGACCGCAGCTCGTCTTCAGGTGATGCGCGTCCATGTGATTGGAGGCGTGGCTTCAGGGTGAGCTCCGAGAGAAAGGGGCGTGTGTTTACTTTGGAAATCTGGCTGACTCTCAGTGAGTTTTCAAAATCTCCTACCCTACCTTTAAAGGTAATCAGTCATTTTTTTCTAAGATATTTTCAGAACACAGGAGACCCCTTTGATATTCTGACATCTGTTTGTTTTACCCTTACATGAAACAAATGGTGTCTGTTCCTGTCACCTCCCAAAGGTTGACAGGCTGACCTGAGGTCAACTGACTAAAGCTTCAAACCTCTCAGAGGCCATTCCAACATTTTAGAAGAAAATCTGCTGTAATAAATTTATGAATAATCTTTTGAACATAAACGAATGTCACATCCCCCTTCTCCTCTTCCTCTTCATCCTCCTCCTCTACAGGCAGATGTTGATCTGTTTGGCCAGCTCTCTGTCCAGGTCATGGATCAGAGTGTCAAAGTCTTTCAGGCTGAGACGGCAGTTAAATGGAGCATCAAAATCCATAAACTCATCCATGTACAGTCCTCCTCCAGATGACCACACATCCTTCTTCACCACCTCCTCCTCGTCTTCATCCCGGCTGCCTAAACATCAATGACAGCAACCCAGACAATTTACCATTATTCCTAGTATCTGGAAATAAAAACACTTTCGACAAACAGTCCCACTTATTTCTTTACCTCCATCACTCTCACTTCCTGCCACTTCATCATAGTCAGCTTCCTGACCAGAGAGGAGATCTTGTCCACAGATGCTCCAATCTCCAGCGTACCGGTTGATTGGAGGACTCTCAAGCCGAGCCAGACCCCCGCGCCCTCTGCGTGACACCACCACCTCCTCCTGGTTCTGAGGCAGAGCCAGTTGCAGGAGGGGGCGGTGCTGATGCCTCTGCTGCTGGCCCAGGATATCAGGAGTGTTAGTGTGGTCTCCTGATGTGACTCGATCGGTTGGCACTGAGGAAGAAATGTGAACATCAAACCAGATTTGCATGGCACATGGTACATAGATTCAGGGCCTCCTTTTTACCTGGCCACAGCTGCAGAAGATAGTGCAATGCCTCAATGTGCCGCTTGAAGTCCACTGCACTCGCCATCTCCTCTCCATGACTGATTCCCTTCCCAAGTACTCTTCCAGCCCTCCCTCCTCCCCCATCCTTCCAGGCCTCCTGGGTTGGCGTGAGGAGAACCGGACCAAAACAGACAGCAAGGTTCTGGTGTGTCATCCTATTGTAGGAGCTGTAGGATGCCACCAGGCTGAGGTGATCGAGCAGGAGAGTCAAGGTGGCCTGGGGTTAAATAAACAGGGACTCCTTAAATCAGTTTGTCCTGCATGTCTGCAACTGGATGGCAGTAACTTATAACCTCCATACAGGGACAGGTGCAATCAGCTGAGAGCTGCTTTCTTTACTGATTCTATAAGATCTACTGCATACTACATAGTCCCACAACTCCAGCAGTAACTGACTCAAACCAGCAGATGAAAGAGATAAAACATTTTAACAAAGTATCACTACTGCTGCAGCACCTCGACAGCCTGTTCACTCATTCTGATGGGGAGAACAAGTGAAGGTCATATTCTCTATGACCATTCCTTCTACTGTTGTACGGCGCTGCGCGTTGACCTTTCAGGGACTCGTGCTGCTGCGGTTTCCCTTTGCTTGTGTGTGCAGGTGATTGCAGGCAGAGCTGATTCTGCACTTAAGCAGCACACCTGAGCTGACGAGCTGGAGAAGGTTTCAGAGGGCCCAGCTTCGTGAGCCGGGTGTGACTCTATAAAGACATAGATGTCCATGAAGAAGTATTTGTACCAATTACAAAAATCCTCTACATCCTAATCATAGAGGGAGAAAATCATTTGTAAGCCTAACTATTTATCAGTTTGTCTGCTCTCATAATGACCCAGATGATCCTCTACTACAGGACAGGATAAAATAATGTCAGAGACACCATTTACTTTTACTTTCTGAGGTGTATTTGTAGGAAAGCCAATCTGCCAACATATTAGGCTAGAGTTCATGTGGCAAGTCAGTTAGCCTTGCAAGATATTTTCTACCATACAGATGACTTTGGACCAAGCGAAGAAGTGTGACCCTAACCCTGTAAACAAACTTTTAGTTTTTGCAGAGGTGATGAAATATATATGTAATATTGAAAAGACTTTTTTTTTAAAAAATGGTGGCAAAGTTGTCAGCCAGTGGCTCTACACAGTAAGTCAACCACTTACATCCGAACACTTCGTCTCTGAAAAAGGGAGGAATCCTTATTAATGTGAGTTTAACTGTAAGGAAGCATCCTTCATCTGAAGGATAAAGAGATACCAAATGTTTGTTGGATGGAAAGACTGAAATAACTTCTTGCTCCCTCAGTGAATAAAATGGATGAAGGGAGGCAGATAAAATTCAACATTGGGGACTATGTGGCCGTGATTCCCTGACTGTGGTGTAATCAGTTCAACACTGCCTGAGTTTGATTGATTGCAGCTGGCAGTGAAGGAGGAAACATTGGCAATAGCTCAAAACAAACACTTGCAGCACCACAGCAGTATTACTCTGTATTACCCTCTCTGGAGGTGGCAGGCAGGACAGCAGCTCCACTGTGCTCTGGGCCAGCTGGGGGTCCTGGGTCACTGTCAGGGCGGGTGCAGATCGTAGATTCATCGCTTCTCGTACCACCTGGTACAGAGTCCTGGTAATGAGGGGAGACGGCAGCTCCCTTAGGTAGTCTTTCAGGATGCCTAAATAAAACACAGGACGATGTCAAGGATCAGATGATGAAGTTATGCTTTTAATCCAGAAAATCTGGTTCAAATATAATCTGAGACTCTGCAACTGCATCTGAGGACCACGTCTGAGTCTTTGTAGTCCATGTAGTCAAGTTGGCATGTCAGCCAAAGACTCCAAATCCTTCATGTCAGATCAAAGTTCTCTTGGTCACCTTGGTGCGCCTGGATCCATGCACAACCAAATTTCTGACTTGGATGCAGGTCTGCAAGTTCAGTTTCACTCATTCACTTACCTGTAATGACATTTATGTCAGGGTAAAGGTCCTCAGACATACTAACTGCTGAACTGTTCCTCTCAAACCAGTCCCTGAGCTCCTTCTTCACTGCAGCAGAACCACACAGTCTGTACAGACCCACCACCTGAAAGACATCATAACATGGCAGCATTGTTGCGTTGTTAGCATTTCTCACTGAGATGCTAACATGGTAGCAATAAGTTTGTCAGGGCTGAGAAAAACACCTTCAGTCCTCGTCGTTCTATCTCAGCCACAGATTTCTGGATCAGCAGAGGGACTGGAGATGCAGACCCTTCTTTCTCCACTAGCTGGTGCAATTCAACTCCAAACACAGAAGAAGGTGTTGACGTGTCCCTACTGGGCTGTACAAGGAAACAGTCACTGAATGGAACAATGGCCAGTTTTAGTAGAAATAACACTTGTGTCTTGTACCTGTGTGTCCCACTTTTCCTGAAGAGACAGTTTGACATACAGAAGTCCTCTGGGCTCCAGCTTTACACAAAGCTGCTGACTACGGCACCCTGAGGCAGAAAACATTCTCACTGTTTGAACCTCCGGAGCAGAAAAAATGAGTAAAATCACATTTAATGTAATTAACCTTTAAAGAGTGGAGGGATGGAGACTCCACCCAGACAGCAGACTCTGTTTCTGGTTTGACTGCCTGAAGTGTGACTCTGCTCAGTCACTGGTTTAGCCCCTCCCACTGCTGGTGGACAGGCTGCACGGACAAAAGATAAAAATACTAAAATCAGTCAAACTAAGACTCAGAAAGTCAGCTTTCTATTCTGTTCCATTCCAGCAGAAACTGAATTAGAACTTGAACATAGCAGCAGGTCAGGTTGTGACTGGTGTTAGTATTAATCAAGCAGCACTGACAGCGGACAGAAGTCAGAAGTATCTGCCCTGATAGTACCTGGTGTTAAGACCACTATGCGGAGCTGCCTTGCTCTCTCTAGCTCTAGGTGGAAAGTATGGTTTAAAGTAAGGGTGGGGCCTCGCAGGGTCAAAAGGGCGGTCCTTGCTCTCGTAACCCCATCAATCTGAATGGCGAGGAGGACCTCCTTATTCCCCTCTGACCTGTCAAAGACAGCCACAAAGAAAATAAGGAAATTGCCTCAGATGAAGGTCATCACAGCTTTGGATTGCTGTGCATTGAATTCTGACTGTACTAAAGTATATTTGAACACCTTACAATAAGCTCCATAAGTCTGTGGTTTGTACCTGCTGGTCTTCATCTCTTCCAGGCCCAGAAGGTGCACAGTCAGGAGACCCGTCACTCGCTGGCTGCATCGTGGTGGGTCAGAGCCCACATACAACTGGAAGGAACTGATGTCACATGCAGCTTCATAGGAAGTTGCAGGTTGAGAGCCATGTTGCCGTGGCAACAGCTCAGGAGAGTCCCCATCACTAAGATAACCTAAGGGGAAAGCAGAGTTTTAGGGTTTGTCAGTTTATATGGTAAACATTTCCTGCATGTGAAGGACTCTGCCCTCTGACCTGTATGTTTACCTCCTTTAGCTGCAGAGCGGGCTCTGGATGCTCGCTGCAGCCGTCGGGCAGGGAGGGCGGAGCTATCTAGATGGTATCTGCTGATCACATTCTCGTTTGACAGCACTGATGATGTGGCATTCTTACTGGTCATTCCGTCCCCACCCCCTCTGCTGTCGTTTCCCTGACGATGAGCGCGAGAGGATGAGCGAAGGCTGAGTTTTCGGCGCAGTTCAGGAAGTTTCTTCATCTTTAGAGATAGTTTCCTTACTGTACCAGGAGACTTCAACCTGTCAATCACACTGCTAGACACGCCCCCTTTCTTCTGGGTGGCAGGGCTGGAGTCAGAGGGAGAAGAGTCTGAAAGTGAAGACATGTGAATGGTGATGAGAGTGTAAAGGTGGTGCAGTATAATGTCCGCTGGGGAATCAGGACATGTTACCTGTGTTTTCTGCTTTGATGTCATCAACATGATGACTAACACTTGGATTGGCGCCCTCCAGTGCATAATCACCGCTAAAACCTTCTATTGGCTCAACCCACAGACTGCCACTCTCTGCTCTGACATGTCCAGGTCCCACCACTGTTGCTCCGTCCTCCTCTTTTTCATCCCATCTCCTCCATATTTCCTCCTTCCTGTGTAGACCCCCTGCATCCTCCTCCTCAGGGATGGGGTTGTACCAGATGTTGCTGCCACTTTCTTCTTGTAGGCCACACACCTCTTCAGAAGCCTGAGACTTTCCTGATGATAGCAACCAGGCTCGACTGCTGCGATCCAGGCTCTGCAAGTAGGTACGCTGGCCTGACAGCCTGGTGCTAACAGAGGCAGTAGGATTGTCAGTGCAGCCCTCTGCTGGCTGGGAGACTTCCGGCTGTGTTGTCATACCAGAGGGAGCACAGGGTGTGCTGGTTGTATCCCAGGAAATGGTGACACCCATCTTGTCACCACACAGCTGTGTCTGGAAACACAACAAGTGAAGGTTAATGAGCCAAAAGGACAGGAAGAGACGTCAAGACAACACCTGCAGCATAAAAAGCAGGACAAAAAGAAAGACCCAGCTACATGGAGACAGTAGGAGAAAAGGTGGTAATGAACTACTAGGAGTAATATGAGAAGGGATGCTGAGAGGAGCAAGCAGGACTACCAAAACCAGGACCAGGACAAAAACACCAGCAGCAGCGCTGAAGGCCAGAAGACAGGATGAGATAAATGCATGAGCTAAAACCAACGAGCTTCAAGCAGCCTCCTCATTGGAAATGGTCACCTACCTTGTCTTGTCTCAGCCTCTGGGTCCAGACCTGTCCAGGTGCATCCTGGGATATCCCTGGTGGTCGCTCGTAGTCAGAGGGTCTGACAGAGCCCTGCTGTGCCCACTGCTGTTTCTTAGCAACTGTGATGTGGTTACAAGGAGGCGAGGGAGAGTCGGTTTCTGCTGTTGGTGGTTTTGATGTCATCATCCGTGAGGGTGAAGATGGTGGCTGGGGGGCAGAGTCCAATGTGTTTGGAGCTTCTGGAGAAGACATGCAGAAATCATTACCTCACACAGGTCTAAAGCCTCGGTTTGGTGTGACAGAACTCAGCGGGGACTTTTTTGGGTGTTTTACTGCAGTTACAATTCAAAGTCAACCAGGGACCTTCATTTCCTATTGCTCCTCATTTCCTGTACACAGGAGCCCAGATCAGATAGGGTTCATTGGCTCAAAGCAAACATCTTGGCAAAATACAATGGCTGGTTTGGACATACACTCAACAAAAATATAAACGCAACACTTTTGTTTTTGCTCCCATGTTTCATGAGATGGACTTGAAGATCTAAACTTCATTCCAGATACACAATATTACCATTCCTCTCAAACATTGTTCACAAATCTGTCTAAATGTGTGATAGTGAGCACTTCTGCTTTGCTGAGATAATCCATCCCACCTCACAGGTGTGCCACATCAAGATGCTGATCTGACATCATGATTAGTGCACAGGTGTACCTCAAACTGCCCACAATAAAAGGCCACCCTGAAATGTGCATTTTGTTTCTGCTTTATTGGCGGTCTGGGGACTCAGAACCAGTCAGTATCTGGTGTGACCACCATTTGCCTCATGCAGTGCAACACATCTTCTTCGCATAGAGTTTATCAGATTGTCTATTGTGGCCTGTGGAATGTTGGTCCACTCCTCTTCAATGGCTGTGCGAAGTTGCTGGATATTAGTGGGAACTGGTGCACGCTGTCGTATACGCCGGTCAAGCACATCCCAAACATGTTCAATGGGTGACATGTCCGGTGAGTATGCTGGCCATGCAAGAACTGGGACATTTTCAGCTTCCAAGAATTGTGTACAGATCCTTGCAACATGGGGCCGTGCATTATCTTGCTGAAACATGAGGTGATGTTCATGGATGTATGGCACAACAATGGGCCTCAGGATCTCATCACGGTATCTCTGTGCATTCAAAATGCCATCAATAAAATGCACCTGTGTTCTTCGTCCATAACAGATGCCTGCCCATACCATGACCCCACCACCACCATGGGCCACTCGATCCACAACATTGACATCAGCAAAGCGCTCACCCACACGACGCCACACACGCTGTCTGCCATCTGCCCTGAACAATGTAAACCGAGATTCATCCGTGAAGAGAACACCTCTCCAATGTGCTAGACGCCATCGAATGTGAGCATTTGCCCACTCAAGTCTGTTACGGCGACGATCTGGAGTCAGGTTAAGACCCCGATGAGGACGACGAGCATGCAGTTGAGCTTCCCTGAGACGGTTTCTGACAGTTTGTGCAGAAATTGTTTGGTTATGCAAACCAATTGTTTCAGCAGCTGTCTGAGTGGCTGGTCTCAGACGATCTCGGAGGTGAACCTGCTGGATGTGGAGGTCCCGGGCTGGTGTGGTTACTCGTGGTCTGCGGTTGTGAGGCCGGTTGGATGTACTGCCATATTCTCTGAAACGCCTTTGGAGACGGCTTATGGTGGAGAAATGAACATTCAATGCACGAGCAACAGATCTGGTTGACATTCCTGCTGTCAGCATGCCAATTGCACGCTCCCTCAATGCTTGTGGCATCTGTGGCATTTTGCTGTGAGACAAAACTGCACATTTCAGGGTGGCCTTTTATTGTGGGCAGTTTGAGGTACACCTGTGCACTAATCATGATGTCAGATCAGCATCTTGATGTGGCACACCTGTGAGGTGGGATGGATTATCTCAGCAAAGCAGAAGTGCTCACTATCACACATTTAGACAGATTTGTGAACAATGTTTGAGAGGAATGGTAATATTGTGTATCTGGAATGAAGTTTAGATCTTCAAGTCCATCTCATGAAACATGGGAGCAAAAACAAAAGTGTTGCGTTTATATTTTTGTTGAGTGTATATTGTGAAAGTTTTCTTGCAAAACAGAAAACTGCAGAAATCCAGAGAGTAGCTGTCACTGAGAATGTGAGGGAAGCCTCACAGCAGCTAGATTCAAGTCAACTTATTGATCATCTAAACATTACATCAGTCATTACTGCTGAAGCAAAGCTGAAAATGTAAAACTGCACTTCATCAGTTATAACCAGTTTTTATGTCACATCCTGAACATCTGGATTTCTCGTTTCCCGGCCAGTGCTCAGACTGTGTGTGTGTGTGTGTCTGCTTTGTGACAGACAACATGCAGAATATCTGACGGTAAATACTACATACGTTTGCTCTGTGACTTAGTCACTTCACAGTGTGTACTCGTCACATGATCTGGCCCACACAACCAACCTCTGATCTGTGTGTTTGAACACAGACGATCATTTGAAATACTTGTTGAAGGCAACTGAAGCATCCAAACACTCTAAACCCTGAGACCGTATGCTATGTTGCAGTGCTGTGTATGGTGAGAATCATTAAACCCTATAGTGCCTCCAATGTATCCCACAATGCTTCATGACAGGTAGTCATGGTTACTACTTTAGCAGTACAGTCATGCATGCCTAATATTTATTGAGCTTGTCATATAGTGAGCAGGGAGCAGGGAGTGGGTAGTTTCACACAGCTCAGGACTTCACGTCTGAGCCAAAGACATCGCTAA